>NC_143025.1:4047500-4347500 GCF_057628025.1 Oncorhynchus mykiss
TTCTCTTGGCTCCCCTTGGGCCAGTACAGCTCCAATTCCTACAGCCGAAGCGTCCACCTGCACGAGAAATCTCTCCTTAAAATCAGGGGTCTGGAGAACAGGGAATGAGCACAGTCGTTTTTTCAGTGTCATGAAGGCTTCTTCACACTCCTCAGTCCACTTCACAGGGTTGCTGGCCCCCTTCGAAGTGAGGTTGGTCAGAGGGACAGCGATGGTCGAAAACTGTGGAATGAATCTCCGGTACCACCCTGCCAGACCTAGGAAGGACTTCACCTGTGTCTTGGTTCTGGGTTGAGGGCTATTCCTGATGGACTCCACTTTCTCCACCTGAGGCCGAACTTCACCCTTACCCAGCTGGTAACCCAGGTACTTTGTCTCCTGTTTCTCCCACTCACACTTCAGGAGGTTAATGGATCGCGTCCTGGGATCTTCCCCAGGACGCTGCTAAGATGCTGTATGTGCTCCTCCCAGGAGTGGCTGTAGATCACCACGTCGTCCAAGTAAGCAGCACAGTAATCGTCACAGTCCTGGAGGACCTTGTCCATCAGCCTCTGGAAAGTCGCAGGGGCCCCATGAAGGCCAAACGGCATGACCTTGAACTGGAACAGGCCCATTGGCGTCCGGAATGCAGTGTAGGCCTTGGATTGTTCATCCAGGGGCACCTGCCAGTACCCTTTGCAGAGATCCAATGTGGTGATGTAATGAGCTCTACCTATTCTCTCCAGTAAGTCGTCAATGCGGGGCATGGGATATGCATCAAACTGGGAGATGGCATTCACCTTACGGAAGTCCATGCAGACGCGCAAAGAGCCATCCTTCTTTGGGACAATGACAATAGGGCTGCTCCATTCACTTGAAGATGGCTCGACAACATCCATCTCTATCATGGTGTGGACCTCTTCCTTGAGGGCTACCACCAGCCTCTCAGGCACACGGTAAGGATGCTGGCGGACAGGGTTCTGGCCAGGTTTCAAACGAATGACGTGTTCCAGGACTTTGGTTCTTCCTGGCCTCTGACTGAAGAGGGCAGGATACTTGCCAAACAGCTGCTTCAGCTCATCTTGCTTGTCTTCTTCCAGGTGAGCCAGTATGACTTCTGCTCGTTCTTTCCATGCCTCTGTGACCCCATCCGACTCATCCTCTTCTACTCTGCGGACCAGAAAGGACTTTCCTTTGGAGAGTTCCTCTTTCTCCTCCCAGGCCTTGAGAAGGTTCACATGGTAGGTTTGCTTCTTCCTACCCTTGTCCGGGTGCAGCGCCTCGTAGGTCACTGGGCCCATCTTCCTCCCGATTAGGTACGGTCCTTGCCATTGCGCAAGGAGCTTGCTGGTAGACGAGGGAAGGAGGAGCAGGACTTTCTGTCCTGGCTCAAACTCTCTGTGGCGAGCGTGCTGGTCATAGCCTCTCTTCTGGGCCTTCTGGGCTTGCTGAAGGTTTGCTCTAGCTTCCTCTCGGTACCGTTCCAACCTGTCTCGCATCTGGAGGACATACTGGACAATCCCCTGTCCTGAGGTAGCTACTGGGGAACCTTCCCAGCACTTCTTCAGCAGGTCCAGTGGTCCTTGCACTGGCCATCCATAGAGGAGTTCGAATGGCGAGAAACCTGTCGATGCCTGAGGCACCTCCCTGTAAGCAAAAAGCAGAAAGGGTAACCACTTATCCCAGTCTTTACCAGTGTCAGCCACAAACTTCCTCAGCATGTTCTTGAGCGTTTGATTGAATCTCTCTACGAGCCCATCCGTTTGGGGATGGTAGGGAGTAGTCCTCAAGCCTTTAATGCCCAGCTGTTGGTGGAGTTGAACCATCAGTCGCGAGGTGAAGTTTGTCCCTTGGTCCGTCAGGATTTCATCTGGGATTCCTACACGAGAGAAGAGCTGAACAAGAGCACTGATTATTTTTGGAGTGGTTATGGAACGGAGTGGGAAGGCTTCTGGGAACCGGGTGGCATAGTCACAGATCACCAATATATACTTGTAACCTGCACTACTCTTCTCCAAGGGTCCAACAATGTCCATTGCAATTCTCTTGAATGGGGTAGAGATAACTGGCAGTGAACATAGAGGAGCCCGTTCAGACCTACGGACAGCACTGGTTTTCTGGCACGTGGGGCATGATTTGCAGTATTTTTGTACATCAGTATACATGGAGGGCCAAAAGAAACGGGAGCCTAGCCTAAGATAGGTCTTATGTTGCCCTAGATGGCCTGCCCATGGAACTGTATGTGCAAGGTTGAGAACAAGTGGTCTACAGGTAGATGGCACCACCAACTTCCTGCTATCTGCCTCTGACCCAAGGTAGAGTATGTGGTTGTCTACTGTGTAAATCACCCCCACATGAAGATTGACTGTCCCCAGCTAAGGCCTTGTCAAACAAACATTTCAAGGTTGTGTCAGACTTCTGCAGTGTAGCAAAATTTTGTGGAACATCCCATTGCACCTCTAACCCAGACACATCAGCTACAGGTACAGGGGTTCCCACATACTTCTCAAGACGCCGCTGGCGGCGTGACTTTCTGGGCCCTTTGGTTCCCCCCTCGCACAGACTATCACACAAGTCAGGCAGAGGTTGTAAACCAGCTTTGGCCTGGGCACGAGTGACAACTGAACATGCCATCTGAACATCAGACTGGCAAACTGACTGCCCATATAGCTGACCCCCCACACTTCCCAACAGATCAGAGAGTACAGGCACATCCCTCCCCAAAATCATCTCAAAAGGTAGCTTCTCCATTACCCCAACTTTGAGGAGGTATTTCTGACCCTGAATCTCAACTGTGAGCTCAGCTGTGGGCTGCTGTGACTGGTCACCATGGACACATTGGATCAGTGTCTGATGACCATAATCAATGTCATTAACAGGTACATTACCTTTTCTGATCAATGACAGGGAACTGCTGGTGTCAATCATTGCAGTAAGACTTTTACCATTCACTTTTACAGGTACCAAGCATGACCCTTCCAGAGTCTGTCTATTCTGAACACCATCCCCCTCGCTGGGTACATAACAGTAACCTGAGAGCTTGGATTTACGTAGCGGACACATTGAAGCTTTGTGCCCCTGCTGCCGGCAGTAAAAACAGGTCAGACCCCTCCCATCAGAGCGAACTGCATGATCCCTTACCTCCCTCCCAGACACATAACCCCCAGAGTTACCTCCACCATCTCTGGTGTTTCTGATGTCCCTTGTGTCTCTGAGACTCCTTGGAGCGGGTGCTGCAGGTTGTGGTGGGCCCCCTTTACGTGCATGAAGATACTGCAGTGCAAGCTTGGCCGCCATAAGCACGTCCTTGGGCTCGTGCTCTCGGACCCAGGTTCGAATGTCGTGTGGTAGAACTTGTAGAAGTTGCTCGAGGATGATGACCTCCCCGATTTCGTCCTGTGTCTTCTCCCCCGGTCGAACCCATCGTCGGTAGCGACCATTGAGGCGGTGGTACGTCTCTGTCGGTGACTCACCCGATGGCGTTGATGCAGCTCTGAAGCGTTGACGGTAGGTTTCCGGTGAGATGTCAAACTTCACCAGCAGCGCTTCCTTCAAGCCCTTGTAGACATTGGCCAGCCCCTCATCCATTGCTGTGTAAGCCTCTAAGGCCTTGCCCGTGAGCAATGGGACAAGCCTGCAGGCCCACTCTACCTCAGGCCACTGCCACGTCTTAGCCATGCGCTCAAACCTCAGCAGGTAGTTTTCAATGTCCTCCCCCTGCTGGTATGAGGGCATCTTTGGCTCCTTCCTCAGGAATGCTGGAAGATGGACGTTAACACTGCTGGACTGGTCTCCTGGTGCTGGCCTCATTACTGCTTGGGGTGCCTGCTGTGGAGTTGAAGTCCCTGCTGCATCGAGCCTTTGTCGTCCTGGTGTTGGAAGACCCAATCTTGGGCTCTCACTGACGAGTTCCGCCTGGTGGGGAGCTGTGAGGATAGATTGGCGTAGGCCACGTAACTCCTGCTTGAGGTCTTCGTCCCTCTTCTCAAGGCAGGTGAAAAGTTGCTGAAAAAGGGTTACCATGGTTGGGTGTGGTTCTGGTCCCCCAACTGCTCCTTCAGTCAGCAGCTCACCCAGTTCTGGTTGTCTTTGGCCCCGCGGTCAGGCTCCTAGTTTCTCATACTTGACCTCTTCTTCTCCAGACGATTCCATGGTATTCCACCCCGGTTCAACTTCAGGTACCTTTTCTGACAGTTGCTGATGTTGCTGAGAACGCAATCCTGTACGCATTCCTTTACCTCTCTTGTTGGAATTCACTGATTTGCGGTACGCCATCCCACCACTGCCACCATATGTCACGTAGAGTAGGCCAGAAGGCTAAACTGGATAACCTAACCTCTATCAAAATAAAAAGATGGCGGAGCCGCAAAAGTTCTTCTGTGCAAAGGTGTTTATTTACAAGTGATTCCGGAACAAAAAACAACAGTACTGCCATCAACGTCTACCTTATGGGACAGCTTAAAAACAATGCTGCCCCATCCACAGCTCAATCCAAAAAATGCCTCCTTAGAGACTGGAGAGAGGCTCCTTTTGTAGGGCTAGCCCCTCCCCTCAGAACAATTAACCCTAATTAATTAATCAATTAACAATACAAACCTACATTTTCCATGAACTAAACATACTAAAGGATATACATTGCAACACGGTTTTAAACAATATCACAACATAACATTTACAACATTACATCACTACTGACAATATCTTTCAATATGCCCATATGCATTAATGAGCCATTTGGGACAGGCACTATAAAGCCAACCCAATTCCCTTAGCTCGGGTCCTTTTCCAGCATACCCGGAAGCTACAGAGATGGAGAGAGAGGAACAGAACAAACAAACAATGCGCTCATCCACAACATTGATAAGTATAATACTTATTGTATCTCTCAAATATGAACATTGACAAGTGTGAAATGCCTGCACCAAGACAGAAGTTAATTTGTGTGTCGACCCACATTGTTAACTTATGGTATAATGGCGCAGGGAGGAGTGATGAATATGTGTGTGCGTTAAAGAACCAAATGCTGCCCGCGGCCAGTGACGGACTTCTACGTCACACCTTGAGAGATTCCACAGCCTGTTGGATCTCCTTCAGCTCCTTCTCTCTCTCCTGGAATCTCTGCTGGACCTTCTGCTGACTCATTCCCAGCTGCCTCTGTGGAGAATCACTCTTCAATGAGCTATCAAGCTTTATTAGTCCAGTAGATCAATAGTACAGTAATGTGACATAGGACCCATAGAGAGGAAGGTCTACAATCCTGAGGAAGTCCCTTTACAATATGATATTATGTTGCTATGTGAATGATTATAGTTTTTATGGTAGACCTACATGTATCAAGGGGTTGAGACTGAACTTTGGACTCATAAAAGGCCATTCAGAATGATAATAGTGTTTGACTTTAGAAAATGGTGATACATTTGGAGAATCTAGGTTAACATATCTATATACTCAAGGTTTGTGTTCATTTTTGTGGATCCATTTAATTTGAATGATCTCATATTCAAACAGATTTAGTTCCTACTGTATCTTTAATTCTTTGTTTATCAGACAGTCACCAACAAGTTGTTCTGGTCTTACCTGTTTCTCAGTCCTCTCTGCTGCAGCTGACACTGTATCATGGCCTTTATGTTCATCCATTGTACACAGATAACAGATACACTGCTGATCGGTACGACAGTAAACCTCCAGCAGTTTGTCATGATGAGAGCAGATCTTCTCCTGTAGTTGTGCGGTGGCTTTGACCAGCTTGTGCTTCTTCAAAGCAGGAGATTCATAGTGAGGTTGGAGGTGAGTCTCACAGTAAGAGGCCAGACACACCAGACAGGACATGAGGGCTTTCTGCTTTCTGGTCCCAGTGCAGACATCACACACCACATCTCCAGGTCCAGCATAGCACAGAGCAGGAGGGGGAGCAGCCTGGAGTCCTGTCTTCCTCAGTTTCTCAACCACCTCAGCCAACATGTTATTTTTCCTCAGATTAGGCCTTGGAGTGAAGGTCTCTCTGCACTGAGGACAGCTATAGACCCCTTTCAGAACATCCTGATCCCAGCAGCCCTCAATACAGCTCCTACAGTAACTGTGTCCACAGGGGATGGTGACCGGCTCCTTCAGTAGATCCAGACAGACAGAACAACAGAACTGGTCCTGGTCCAGCAGATCTCCCTGTTGAGCCATTTGGACGGTTGTTCACTCTCACACAGGCAGACGACAGAGAGACTCAGATCAGTTTCGTTTACACAGAAGAGAGTTTGTGGGAAGGGGAGGGACTTCCTGGTTCTGCCAGAGGGGTGGGGTTAGAAGGAGGAAGGGGTTAGAGGAATGGAGGAAGAGAGAGAGGAACTGCAAGCAACAGCAAGAGGGAGACAAACAGTTTTGTTCCAAGGTTAGAGCCCTTAACATGGAACAAATGTCATAATGAATCTAACTTGACTAGAATACAGTATATACATATGACGTGGACAGTAGTAGTTATATAGGATGAACCATGACTAGAATACAGTATATACATATGAAGTGGACAGTAGTAGTTATATAGGATGAACCTTGACTAGAATACAGTACATACATAAGAAGTGGACAGTAGAAGTTAAATAGGACAGGCCTTGACTAGAATACAGTATATACATATGAAGTGGACAGTAGAAGTTAAATAGGACAGGCCTTGACTAGAATACAGTATATACATATGAAGTGGACAGTAGTAGTTAAATAGGACAGGCCTTGACTAGAATATAGTATATACATATGAAGTGGACAGTAGTAGTTAAATAGGACAGGCCTTGACTAGAATACAGTATATACATGTGAAGTGGACAGTAGTAGTTAAATAGGACAGGCCTTGACTAGAATACAGTATATACATATGAAGTGGACAGTAGTAGTTAAATAGGACAGGCCTTGACTAGAATACAGTATATACATATGAAGTGGACAGTAGTAGTTAAATAGGACAGGCCTTGACTAGAATACAGTATATACATATGAAGTGGACAGTAGTAGTTAAATAGGATGAACCATGACTAGAATACAGTATATACATATGAAGTGGACAGTAGTAGTTAAATAGGACAGGCCTTGACTAGAATACAGTATATACATATGAAGTGGACAGTAGTAGTTAAATAGGACAGGCCTTGACTAGAATACAGTATATACATATGAAGTGGACAGTAGTAGTTAAATAGGACAGGCCTTGACTAGAACACAGTATATACATATGAAGTGGACAGTAGTAGTTATATAGGACAGGCCTTGACTAGAATACAGTATATACATATGAAGTGGACAGTAGTAGTTAAATAGGACAGGCCTTGACTAGAATACAGTATATACATATGAAGTGGACAGTAGTAGTTAAATAGGATGAACCATGACTAGAATACAGTATATACAGTGGGGCAAAAAATTATTTAGTCAGCCACCAACTGTTTGAGGTTGTGGACAGGTGTCTTTTATACTGATAACAAGTGCAAACAGGTGCCATTAATACAGGTAACGAGTGGAGGACAGAGGAGCCTCTTATAGAAGAAGTTACAGGTCTGTGAGAGCCAGAAATCTTGCTTGTTTGTAGGTGACCAAATACTTATTTGACACCATAATTTGCAAATAAATTCATTAAAGATCCTACAATGTGATTTTCTGGATTATTTTTCTCATTTTTTCTGTCATAGTTTAAGTGTACCTATGATGAAAATGACAGGCCTCAGTCATCTTTTTAAGTGGGAGAACTTGCACAATTGGTGGCTGACTAAGTTATTTTTTGCCCCACTGTATCTAGTCTCCCTTACGGCTCTAATCTGATATTGGTAGTGGGGTGGTAGATGTCTAGTCTCCCTTACCGCTCTAATCTGTTACTGGTAGATGTCTAGTCTCCCTTACGGCTCTAATCTGATAGTGGTAGATGTCTAGTCTCCCTTACGGCTCTAATCTGATAGTGGGGTGGTAGATGTCTAGTCTCCCTTATAGCTCTAATCTGATAGTGGTAGATGTCTAGTCTCCCTTATAGCTCTAATCTGATAGTGGTAGTGGGGTGGTAGATGTCTAGTCTCCTTTAGGGCTCTAATCTGTTACTGGTAGATGTCTAGGCTCCCTTATGACTCTAATCTGTTAGTGGTAGATGTCTAGTCTCCCTTACGGCTCTAATCTGTTAGTGGTAGATGTCTAGGCTCCCTTATGGCTCTATTCTGTTAGTGTTAGATGTCTAGTCTCCCTTACGGACCTTATCTGATAGTGGGGTGGTAGATGTCTAGTCTCCCTTATAGCTCTAATCTGATAGTGGTAGTGGGGTGGTAGATGTCTAGTCTCCCTTATGGCTGTAATCTAATATTGGTAGTGGGGTGGTAGATGTCTAGTCTTCCTTATGGCTCTAATCTGATAGTTGTAGTGGGGTGGTAGATGTCTAGTCTCCCTTATGGCTCTAATCTGATATTGGTAGTGGGGTGGTAGATGTCTAGTCTCCTTTACGGCTCCAATCTGATAGTGGTAGTGGGTGGTAGATGTCTAGTCTCCTTTACGGCTCTAATCTGATAGTGGTAGTGGGTGGTAGATGTCTAGTCTTCCTTATGGCTCTAATCTGATAGTTGTAGATGTCTTGTCTAAATTACGGCTCTAATCTGATAGTGGGGTGGTAGATGCCTAGTCTCCTTTACGGCTATAATCTGATAGTGGTAGTGGGGTGGCAGATGTCTAGTCTCCCTTCTGGCTCTAAACTGACAGTGGTAGCAGGGTGGTAGATGCCTCGTCTCCCTTATGGTTCTAATCTGAATGTGGTAGATGTCTCGTCTCCTTTATAGCTCTTATCTAATCGTGGTAGTGGCTTGGTAGATGTCTAGTCTCCCTTACGGCTCTAATCTGATAGTGGTAGATGTTTATTCTCCCTCATGGCTCTAATCTGATAGTGGTAGTGGGGTGGTAGATGCCTCGTCTCCCTCATGGTTCTAATCTGAATGTGGTAGATGTCTAGTCTCCTTTATAGCTCTAATCTAATCGTGGTAGTGGGTTGGTAGATGTCTAGTCTCCCTTATGGCTCTAATCTGATAGTGGTAGATGTTTATTCTCCCTTACGGCTCTAATCTGATTTTGGTAGATGTCTATTCTCCCTTAAGGCTCTTATCTGATAGTGGTAGATGTCGAGTCTCCTTTATAGCTCTAATCTAATCGTGGTAGTGGGTTGGTAGATGTCTAGTCTCCCTTACGGCTCTAATCTGATAGTGGTAGAAGTCTATTCTCCCTCATGGCTCTAATCTGATAGTGGTAGATGTCTAGTATCCCTTATGGCTCTAAACTGATAGTAGTAGTGGGGTGGTAGATGCCTAGGGTCCCTTATGGCTCTAATCTGACAGTGGTAGTGGGGTGGTAGATGCCTAGGCTCCCTTATGGCTCTAATCTGATAGTGGTAGTGGGGTGGTAGATGTCTAGTCTCCCTTATGGCTCTAATCTGATAGTGGTAGAAGTCTTGTCTAAATTACGGCTCTAATCTGATAGTGGGGTGGTAGATTCCTAGTCTCCCTTACGGCTCTAATCTGATAGTGGTAGATGTCTATTATCCCTTATGGCTCTAAACTGATAGTAGAGTGGGGTGGTAGATGCCTAGTCTTCCTTATGGCTCTAATCTGACAGTGGTAGTGGGGTGGTAGATGCCTAATCTCCCTGTTGGCTCTAATCTGATAGTGGTAGTGGGGTGGTAGATGTCTAATCTCCCTTCTGGCTCTAATCTGATACGGCTCTAATCTGATAGTAGGGTGGTAGATGTCGAGTCTCCCTTATGGCTCTAATCTGATAGTGGTAGTGGGGTGGTAGATGTCTAGTTGCCCTTATGGCTCTAATCTGATAGTGGTAGTGGAGTTGTAGATGTCTAGACTCCCTTATGGCTCTAATATGGTAGTGGTAGACGTCTAGTCTTCCTTATGGCTCAAATCTGATAGTGGTAGTGGGTTTGAAGATGTCTAGTCTCCCTTCCCTTATGGCTCTAATCTGGTTGTTGTAGCTGCCTAGTCTAATTCATGGCTCTAATCTAATGGTGGTAGATGAAGAAATTCGGCTTGTCACCAAAAGCACTCACAAACTTCTACAGATGCACAATCGAGAGCATCCTGGCGGGCTGTATCACCGCCTGGTATGGCAACTGCACCGCCCTCAACCGTAAGGCTCTCCAGAGGGTAGTGAGGTCTGCACAACGCATCACCGGGGGCAAACTACCTGCCCTCCAGGACACCTACACCACCCGATGTCACAGGAAGGCCATAAAGATCATCAAGGACATCAACCACCCGAGCCACTGCCTGTTCACCCCGCTATCATCCAGAAGGCGAGGTCAGTACAGGTGCATCAAAGCTGGGACCGAGAGACTGAAAAACAGCTTCTATCTCAAGGCCATCAGACTGTTAAACAGCCACCACTAACATTGAGTGGCTGCTGCCAACACACTGACACTGACTCAACTCCAGCCACTTTAATAATGGGAATTGATGGGAAACGATGTAAATATATCACTAGCCACTTTAAACAATGCTACCTTATATAATGTTACTTACCCTACATTATTCATCTCATATGCATACGTATATACTGTACTCTATATCATCGACTGTATCCTTATGTAATACATGTATCACTAGCCACTTTAAACTATGCCACTTTGATTACATACTCATCTCATTTGTACATACTGTACTCGATACCATCAACTGTATCTTGCCTATGCCGCTCTGTACCATCACTCATTCATATATCCTTATGTACATATTCTTTATCCCCTTACACTGTGTACAAGACAGTAGTTTTGGAATTGTTAGTTAGATTACTTGTTATTACTGCATTGTCGGAACTAGAAGCACAAGCATTTCGCTACACTCGCATTAACATCTCCTAACCATGTGTATGTGAAAAATAAAATTTGATTTGATGATTTGATTTGATTTGTCTAGGATCAGTAACCCACACTAACCCACTACCTGTATGTCTCCTCTGTCTAGGATCAGTAACCCACTACCTGTATGTCTCCTCTGTCTAGGATCAGTAACCCACACTAACCCACTACCTGTAGGTATCCTCTGTCTAGGATCAGTAACCCACACAAACCCACTACCTGTATGTCTCCTCTGTCTAGGATCAGTAACCCACACTAACCCACTACCTGTATGTCTCCTCTGTCTAGGATCAGTAACCCACACTAACCCACTACCTGTATGTCTCCTCTGTCTAGGATCAGTAACCCACTACCTGTATGTCTCCTCTGTCTAGGATCAGTAACCCACACTAACCCACTACCTGTATGTCTCCTCTGTCTAGGATCAGTAACCCACACTAACCCACTACCTGTATGTCTCCTCTGTCTAGGATCAGTAACCCACTACCTGTATGTCTCCTCTGTCTAGGATCAGTAACCCACACTAACCCACTACCTGTATGTCTCCTCTGTCTAGGATCAGTAACCCACTACCTGTATGTCTCCTCTGTCTAGGATCAGTAACCCACACTAACCCACTACCTGTATGTCTCCTCTGTCTAGGATCAGTAACCCACTACCTGTATGTCTCCTCTGTCTAGGATCAGTAACCCACACTAACCCACTACCTGTATGTCTCCTCTGTCTAGGATCAGTAACCCACACTAACCCACTACCTGTATGTCTCCTCTGTCTAGGATCAGTAACCCACTACCTGTATGTCTCCTCTGTCTAGGATCAGTAACCCACACTAACCCACTACCTGTATGTCTCCTCTGTCTAGGATCAGTAACCCACTACCTGTATGTCTCCTCTGTCTAGGATCAGTAACCCACACTAACCCACTACCTGTATGTCTCCTCTGTCTAGGATCAGTAACCCACACTAACCCACTACCTGTATGTCTCCTCTGTCAATCTGTTTTCTACTCAGAGAATGATGCATAGTTATTAGCTAGTAAGTTTCTACTGAAACAAACTGCCTTTGTGTACCTCAGGAATGCGGCCAAGTGCTGTTTGGGTGTGACCACTGTAAGTGACATGTCCTGTTTTTTGGTATCTGCAAAGGATCCAGCTGGGTGGAGACATGCCAGAGAACAGAAACTAGCTGGAGCAGCAGCACCTAAATATCATCAGAAAAGAGTCATGAAACTGGTGGTTATCACTGTCTGCACTCTATGCCTCCACCCATGTCTTCACACAGCTGCTACCTGCCATGTAGCCAAAGAGGTTGTACTTTTCTAGAAAAGATGAGACCCAACAGTGTTTGTTGAACTTTAGACTCTGCACTGTTGAGTGATGGTCAACTGATCCAGATTTGATAATCTGATAATAAAGTTGCTGTTTGAATAATCTAGTCTCTCTCCCTATTGGTTAGAATCTCCATGACAGGCCTCCTAGTGGTCGGTGTCCTAAGGCACTGTATCTTACTGCTGTGCCACTAGAGATCCTGGTTTGAGTCCAAACTCTGTTGACCCGGTTGACCCACCGGGCGGACGACATTTTGCCCAGCGTTGTCCGGGTTTGGGGAGGGTTTGGCCGGCAAGGATGTCCTTGTGCCAATGCACACGAGCGACTCCTGTGGCGGGCCGGGCGCAGGGCACGTTGACACGGTCGCCGGGTGTACAGTGCACGCTGACACGTTAGCCGGGTGTACAGTGCACGCTGACACGGTCGCCGGGTGTACAGTGCACGCTGACACGGTCGCCGGGTGTACAGTGCACGCTGACACGGTCGCCAGTGTTTCCTCCGACACATTGGTGCTTCCGGGTTAAGAGGGCATTGTGTCAAGAAGCAGTGCGGCTTGGTTGGGTTGCGTTTCGGGAGGACGCAAGGCTCTCGACCTTTGCCTCTCGAGTCCTTATGGATGGTTCAGCGATGGGACGAGATTGTAACTACCAATTGGAAACTAGGAAAAAGGGGTAAAAAATACAACTATTTCGGATTTTAAATAAAAAATACAAAATACATTGGAGAGCAGTTCAGCCCAGTGTAATTCAAACGACAAAATACTCAGAAGTAATTCACATATATGTTTCAAATACATATAACATAAATACTGACCACCTCTGTCTACTACCCAACACACTGTCACACTTCCTTTCAAAGAAACCACACCCCCTCTACATACAGAGAACCCAGTCCAATAGGAAACCACTCCCCCGCTACATACAGGGAACACAGTCCAGAAGGAAGCCACTCCCCCTCTACATACAGAGAACCCAGTCCAGGAGGAAGCCACTCCCCCTCTACATACAGAGAACCCAGTCCAATAGGAAGCCACTCCCCCGCTACATACAGGGAACACAGTCCAGAAGGAAGCCACTCCCCCTCTACATACAGAGAACCCAGTCCAGGAGGAAGCCACTCCCCCTCTACATACAGAGAACCCAGTCCAGTAGGAAGCCACTCCCCCTCTACATACAGAGAACCCAGTCCAGTAGGAAGCCACTCCCCCTCTACATACAGAGAACCCAGTCCAATAGGAAGCCACTCCCCCGCTACATACAGGGAACACAGTCCAGAAGGAAGCCACTCCCCCTCTACATACAGAGAACCCAGTCCAGGAGGAAGCCACTCCCCCTCTACATACAGAGAACCCAGTCCAGTAGGAAGCCACTCCCCCTCTACATACAGAGAACCCAGTCCAGTAGGAAGCCACTCCCCCTCTACATACAGGGAACCCAGTCCAGTAGGAAGCCACTCCCCCTCTACATACAGGGAACAGAGTCCAGGAGGAAGCCACTCCCCCTCTACATACAGAGAACCCAGTCCAGTAGGAAGCCACTCCCTGTCCTCTGGTGTAGAGTTCCATGAAACAGAAAGTAATCTTTCACACTGCCACTGCTTAACCTACGGGAGAGAGCACCAAAATGGCAGAGAATCAGGAACTGTTCTGTTGCTCCATCTGTCTGGATCTACTGAAGGATCCGGTGACTACTGCCTGTGGACACAGTTACTGTATGGGCTGTATTAAAGAAAGCTGGGATCAGGATGATCTGAAAGGTGTCTACAGCTGTCCACAGTGCAGACAGACCTTTATCCCAAGGCCTGTTCTGAACAGGAGCACTGTGCTGACTGAAGTGGTGAAGAAACTGAAGAAGACAGGACTCCAGGCTGCTCCCCCTCAGGCTCTGTGCTATGTTGGACCTGGAGATGTGGTGTGTGATGTCTGCACTGGGACCAGAAAGCAGAAAGCCCTCATGTCCTGTCTGGCGTGTCTGGCCTCTTACTGTGAGACTCACCTTCAACCTCACTATGAATCTCCTGCTTTCAAGAAGCACAAGCTGGTCAAAGCCACGGCACAACTACAGGAGAAGATCTGCTCTCATCATGACAAACTGCTGGAGGTTTACTGTCGTACCGATCAGCAGTGTATCTGTCTGCTGTGTGTGATGGATGAACATAAAGGCCATGATACAGTGTCAGCTGAGGCAGAGAGGACTGAGAAACAGGTAAGACCAGAACAACTTATTGGTGACTGTCTGATAAACAAAGAATTTAAGATACAGTAGGAACTAAATCTGTTTGAATATGAGATTCAAATTAAATCAATCCACGGCAGAACAAATATGAACACAAACCTTGAGTATATTGAGTTTGTTACAAATGTATCTCCATTTTCTAAAGTCAAACACTATTATCATTCTGAATGGCCTTTTATGAGTCCAAAGTTCAGTCTCAACCCCTTGATACATGAAGTCCTACCATAAAGACTATAATTATTCACATAGCAACATAATATAATATTGTAAAGGGACTTCCTCAGGATTGTAGACCTTCCTCTCTATGGGTCCTATGTCACATTACTATACTATTGATCTACTGGACTAATAAAGCTTGATAGCTCATTGAAGAGTGATTCTCCACAGAGGCAGCTGGGGATGAGTCAGCAGAAGGTCCAGCAGAGATTCCAGGAGAGAGAGAAGAAGCTGAAGGAGCTCCAACAGGCTGTGGAGTCTCTCAAGGTGAGTATTGTTGACCAGAGGAGACACACCATTTCACTTCTCTCCTCCAGTCAGAGAGATAGAGGGGCCCCTATCCAATCCCACTGACCCCACTGTTGGGAACAGGCTGTCTGGACCCCTATCAGAGAATAGACTGGTTCATGTAACTGACTGGGCTGCCTCATCACATAACCATGAGTAACCATGACGACTCATGTCCCCTATACATTAATATGGAACTGTCTCTCTCTCAATTGAATTAAATTCATAGGGCTTTATTGGCATGGAAATATATCTTTACATTG
The DNA here is from genome assembly GCF_057628025.1 of Oncorhynchus mykiss. Lineage (NCBI taxonomy): Eukaryota > Metazoa > Chordata > Actinopteri > Salmoniformes > Salmonidae > Oncorhynchus > Oncorhynchus mykiss. The sequence continues at coordinate 4,062,676 of NC_143025.1, forward strand.
CCAAAGCAAGTGAAATAGACAATAAACAAAAGTGAAATTAACAATCAGAAATGAACAGTAAACATTACACTTGGAAGTGATTTGGGGGATGGTGGAGGGTCTATTAGAAGTTAGTAGGACTCTTTTATTTTCTCAGAAGTACTGAGTTAGGTAGGAGGATTTAGAGTGGTGTAAACCGTGATGGAACACACTCCAGAACAGTAGGTGGCGCCATGCACCTTTAACGTTGGTTTGAGGACCTCCATTATATCATAGAAGAAGAAGTTGGTCTGTGAGGGTTTTGTTGTTCCTGAGGAGGGCTACTATTCTTTTCTCTTTTGGTTTTCAAGTATTTTCAGAATGTATTAAAGCCAAAGCTAAAGCTTCCCTAAACAATTCAATATATCAGTCAATATAATTTCTCTGTGATTTATTTTCTCTCCGTCAACCGTTCCATCGCATCTTAACCGTCTTACCGGGCGGGCACTAGGACCCGGGGGAGGCTGCTGCTGCAGAGGCTGCTGCACCGCTCGTGACTGTCAGTCCTCCTTGTAGCTCATTGGTTAAGCTGTGGCTCGAGACTGTTAACAGTTAACGGACAGGAAACGGCTCTGACAGGACACATTCATGTCGAGGCAGTGATGTGAATGTGTGGTAAGTTAGAATAGAGAGAGAGAGAGTTTTCACTACTATAGACTTTGGTCATAATCAAAGCTTTGTTAACCAATAGGTTTTTATGTGAGGCTGCCTGTAAGTTACAGTGTAACAGACGTTACTAACGGTAACGGTGTCTTTTAAATTCGACATAAGTTATGTGGCGATGATATCTAGTTAACGTTGTATTTAATGTAGTGTAATGACCTGACTAGATCATAAAGGAACAATTGTCCAGACAGAGGATTGAGTTACGAATTGACGGTTTATTAGCAACTTTACACAGGCTACTGTTTGGCCTTAGCTCACGCCAAATAAATGAAAGATACCCCACAAGCCAATCGGGACCTTCTCTTGTGAAGCCCAGACGTAAGAGAGAGAACAAAGGCTGAACCTTAACTTCCAATGCCCCGCCCCCTCCACGCCACTCCGCCAACCACCAGGATGCCCGGCATCAGAACATCCCAGGCATTCCTGTGATTGGCAGATAGCAGGTTGATTGGCATGTCGGACCCCGCGAACACTGGGAACTGGTAAGTACAACACAACCACCTACTAGCCGAACACATAACACACAGCTGTCTCTGCGGGTCGCTACAGTAGTTTTACTATCTGTGCCAGGCTATAAATGACACAGATAATATCTAGTTAACGTTGTATTTAATGTAGTTTTACTATCTGTGCCAGGCTATAAATGACACAGATAATATCTAGTTAACGTTGTATTTAATGTAGTTTTACTATCTGTGCCAGGCTATAAATGATATTGCAAAAAATTTGAAAAAATCTTAGTTTATCTTTGTCAAACATGAGATGACAGAAACACACAGAGACAGTGTTGTGTCAAAGCTACCAGGAAACTATCAATCATGGGAACATTGCTCAGATTTGAACATCTGACCATGCTGGTGATATTGCAGAGAGAAGGGAGTATCTGAGGAGAATTGTTGTGGTCACATCAATGTTAGGAAGACAGGGACTCTCTTTCCGTGCCAATGATGAATCTAGTGAAAACACAAATAGAGGGAACTCTCAATAGTAAAACTAAAATAAAACTCAAACAACTTCCTAGATACATCATGCTGAACTGAGTTTACCAAGAACTACGGTATTGATGTCAAAACAGAAGAGATGTTGGTTGACAGAAACTTTATTGCCCGGAAAAGAGAGACTGGTGTTCTGTACCTGTCTGTCCAGGAGGGAGGAGAGTAGAGCAGGACCAAGAGGTGTTCTGTACCTGTCTGTCCAGGAGGGAGGAGAGTAGAGCAGGACCAAGAGGTGTTCTGTACCTGTCTGTCCAGGAGGGAGGAGAGTAGAGCAGGACCAAGAGGTGTTCTGTACCTGTCTGTCCAGGAGGGAGGACAAGGCCTGGTGGACCTGGAGAGCAGGGTGGCAGAGGTCTGACTCAATGAGGTGCAGAGAGGCTACTGAACCTACTGTCTCACTCTGTCTTTCTCTCTCTCTGTCTCTCTGTCTCTCTGTCTCTCTGTCTCTCTGTCTCTCTCTCTCTCTCTCTCTCTCTCTCTCTGTCTCTCTCTCTCTCTCCAGCGCTCTGCACAGTCAGCAGTGGAGGACAGTGATCAGATCTTTACTGAGCTGATCCGCTCCATTGAGAGAAGGAGCTCTGAGGTGAAGGAGCTGATCAGAGCCCAAGAGAAGGCTCAAGTGAGTCAAGCTGAAGGACTCCTGGAGCAACTGAAGCAGGAGATAGCTGAGCTGAGGAAGAGAAGCACTGAGCTGGAGCAGCTCTCACACACAGAGGATCACATCCATTTCCTCCAGGTAACTAAACTGTCTTGTTACATGTGATATGAAATTAACTTAATGTGAAACTATTCATCTCAATCATTATGTTGTCCTGTCTGTCTCTCTCTCCCTGTCTGTCCCTCTCTCTGTCTGTCCGTCCCTCTCCCTCTCTCTCTGTGTGTCACTCTCTCTCTGTCGTCCCTCTCTCTCTGTCTGTCCGTTCCTCTCTCTCTGTCCGTCCTTCTCTCTCTCTCTGTCCATCCCTCTCTCTCTCTGTCCGACCCTCTCTCTCTCTGTCCGACCCTCTCTCTCTCTGTCCGACCCTCTCTCTCTCTGTCCGTCCCTTTCTCTCTCTCTCTCTTTCTGTCCACCCCTCTCTCTCTCTGTCCACCCCTCTCTCTCTCTCTGTCCGCCCCTCTCTCTCTCTCTCTCTGTCCACTCCTCTCTCTCTCTCTCTGTCCGTCCCTCTCTCTCTCTCTGTCCGTCCCTCTCTCTCTCTCTGTCCGTCCCTCTCTCTCTCTCTCTGTCGTCCCTCTCTCTCTCTCTGTCGTCTCTCTCTCTGTCGTCACTCTCTCTCTCTGTCGTCCCTCTCTCTCTCTCTGTCGTCCCTCTCTCTCTCTCTGTCGTCCCTCTCTCTCTCTGTCGTCCCTCTCTCTCTCTGTCGTCCCTCTCTCTCTCTGTCCAACCCTCTCTCTCTCTGTCCGACCCTCTCTCTCTGTCTGACCCTCTCTCTCTCTGTCTGACCCTCTCTCTCTCTGTCCGACCCTCTCTCACTCTGTCCGACCCTCTCTCTCTCTGTCCGACCCTCTCTCTCTCTGTCTCTGTCTCTCCCTCTCTCTGTCCCTGTCTCTCCCTCTCTCTGTCTCTCCCTCTCTCTGTCCCTGTCTCTCTCTCTCTCTCTGTCTCTCTCTCTGTCCCTGTCTCTCCCTGTCTCTCCCTCTCTATGTCGGTCTCTCCCTCTCTATGTCGGTCTCTCCCTCTCTCTGTCGGTCTCTCCCTCTCTCTGTCTCTCCCTCTCTCCGTCCCTTTCTCTCCCTCTCTCTGTCGGTCTCTCTCTCTCTCTGTCTCTCTCTCTGTCTCTCTCCCTGTCTCTCTCTGTCTCTCCCTCTCTCTGTCCCTGTCTCTGTCTCTTCCTCTCTCTTTCCCTGTCTCTCCCTCTCTCTGTCCCTGTCTCTCCCTCTCTCTGTCCCTGTCTTTCCCTCTCTCTGTCCCTGTCTCTTCCTCTCTCTGTCCCTGTCTCTTCCTCTCTCCGTCCCTGTCTCTCCCTCTCTCTGTCGGTCTCTCCCTCTCTCTGTCCCTGTCTCTCCCTCTCTGTCTCTCCCTCTCTCCGTCCCTGTCTCTCCCTCTCTCTGTCGGTCTCTCCCTCTCTCTGTCCCTGTCTCTCCCTCTCTCTGTTTCTGTCTCTTCCTCTCTCCGTCCCTGTCTCTCCCTCTCTCTGTCGGTCTCTCCCTCTCTCTGTCCCTGTCTTTCCCTCTCTCTGTCCCTGTCTCTCTCTCTCTCTCTCCAGAGGTATCAGTCTATCTCTCTCCAGAGTTATCAGTCTCTCTCTCTCTCTCTCCAGAGGTATCAGTCTCTCTCCAGAGGTATCAGTCTCTCTCCAGAGTTATCAGTCTCTCTCTCTCTCTCCAGAGTTATCAGTCTCTCTCTCTCTCTCTCTCTCTCTCCAGAGGTATCAGTCTCTCTCTCTCTCTCTCTCTCTCTCTCTCTCTCTCTCCAGAGTTATCAGTCTCTCTCTCTCTCTCTCCAGAGGTATCAGTCTCTCTCCAGTATCAGTGTATCTTCAGACTTACCCAGCATCGTTGTCCCTCCTCTTCAGTCCTTTGGAGATGTGAGTAAGACTGTGTCTGAACTGAGAGAGAAACTAGAAGACTTCCTTAAAGGAGAATGGACCAAGATCTCCACTACAGGTGTGTTGAAAACAATAAGAACATCAACTTTAGACCATTGAAAGTTCCCTACTAGTCATATACATGTGAAATATGGTCTGATGATAACATTCCCTCTCTCTGTCAATGTGTTTGTGTGTCTGTAGTGAATATAGTGGATGTTGTACTGCCTCCAGAGCCCAAGACCAGAGAACAGTTGTTACAATGTGAGTCTCTTTATTGTGAAGTAACTAACAGTCTCTTTTTACTGACACTCCTAACAATCCCTCTAGAAATATATAGCAATAGTAGATCTAATCAAAGACTGGGTATCTATCTGACTCCTCATATTTCTCTGATTTGATCTCTGCTGTGCTCTAATCAAAGACAGGGTAGATACAGTATCTAACTTAACTTATTGTTCTGACTCCCCTCATTGGTCTCTGCTCTTCTCCCAGATTCCTGTCAGCTCACACTGGACCCAAACACAGCACACACACACCTCTCTCTGTCTGAAGGGAACAGAAAGGTGACCTGTACACGCCAAGTCCAACCATATCCTGACCATCCAGACAGATTCACCAACTACAGGCAGGTTCTGTGTAGAGAGGGTCTGTCTGGACGCTGTTACTGGGAGGTGGAGTGGAGTGGTTATGTTGATACAGCAGTCTCATATAAAGACATCAGCAGAACAGAGAGAGGTAATGATGGTGGATTTGGACACAATAACAAGTCCTGGAGATTAGTGTGCTATAGAGGTGATTATTGTTTCAGACACAATAATGTTGAGACTAAAGTATCAGGCCCTCAGTCCTCCAGAGTAGGAGTGTACCTGGATCACAAGGCAGGTACTCTGTCCTTCTACAGTGTCTCTGACACAATGACCCTCCTCCACAGAGTCCAGACCACATTCACTCAGCCCCTCTATCCTGGGTTTAGGATCTATTATTATAATGATACTGCTGAGCTGGTTAAACTGTAAACTGATTTGTTATTAATTAAAATTCAATACAATGTTTTAATCTTGTACATTTCCATGAATCATGATGTCTGGTGTTGATGTATATTGGTTGTCATTCAGAACCATTGATATGTTTTCTCAGTTGGTTCTCTGTCTCTATGTAATTCTCCTCAGTATCATTGATCAGCTTGTTGGCTCGGTCCTAATTGATGTGTTCTCTGTCACCTGGAGCTGCATGGAAAATGGTCCAGGAACTAAAGGACAATTCAGGACTAGTCAGCCCACTACAAGCTGGTATCACTTACTTTCTACTAAACTATATGGTCTGGTTTCCCAGACACAGATGAATCCTAGTCCTGGACTAAACAGTATGTTCAATGTAGATGTCCAGGAAACCGGCCCTAAATGTGTCATCTTTCATCCTCCCATACTGCTCAGTCCAGCAACATTAAACCTGTCCAGCAGGTGGTGCTGTTGACCAAACAATAAAACCAGCAGATATCTTGACTTGCCACTCAGTATATCAGTAATGTTCAGAATAGTACTTTAATATCATTGGAGATTGATGGTCTTTTTAATCCACTATCCAGAGTCAGGAACAGATGAATTTGGGTCTGCTACTGTTCAGTGATTAAATATGATTTATGGTGATGGGAAATAATAAAAAACACTCAACTTCATCTAGTAATAGTTTTCCTTTGTTATTTATTCCAAGGTGTGTCTTTAACTTATAATGTAAAAAGGGAACACTTCCTGCTGCCTACCAGAGGGGAGATATTCAGGGACATAACAGGGGATAAATACTACTCAAAGCTAGACGCCTCATCAGGGTTTTGTCAGATCAGTCTAGACAAGGAGAGGACAAGGCTTTCTACTTTCAATACTCCTTCTGGTAGGTTCTCATTTAAAAGGCTCCAGTTTGGTCTCACTTCAGCACCACAAGTCTTTCATAGGACAGTCCAACAGATATTTGAGAGTGTGCCAGGCACCACAGTGTCCATTGATGATGTACTGAGGTTCTGTGATGCTCAAAACCAACATCTCAGCAGATGCCTCTAAAGCAGGTTTAGGTGCTGTGTTGTTACAGCAGTATGACACTAGGTGGTGTCCAGATGCCTCTAAAGCAGGTTTAGGTGCTGTGCTGTTACAGCAGTATGATGCTAGGTGGTGTCCAGATGCCTCTAAAGCAGGTTTAGGTGCTGTGTTGTTACAGCAGTATGACACTAGGTGGTGTCCAGATGCCTCTAAAGCAGGTTTAGGTGCTGTGTTGTTACAGCAGTATGACACTAGGTGGTGTCCAGATGCCTCTAAAGCAGGTTTAGGTGCTGTGTTGTTACAGCAGTATGATACTAGGTGGTGTCCAGATGCCTCTAAAGGAGGTTTAGGTGCTGTGTTGTTACAGCAGTATGATACTAGGTAGTGTCCAGATGCCTCTAAAGCAGGTTTAGGTGCTGTGTTGTTACAGCAGTATGACACTAGATGAAGCCCAGTCACATATGACTCCAGGTCTCTGACAACTTCTGAGTGGAACTATGATCAGATTGACAAAGAGGCATTGACACTGTCATATGCATGTGATAAATTCCATGTGTTTATCTCTGGTAAAACAGTGTGGGCAGAAACAGATGATAAACCTCTGGTTACTATTGTAAAGAAGGTCTAACATTCACACCACCAAGGCTACAGAGACTGTTTCTAAAACTACACAAATATGACTTGCAACTGGAGTACAGACCAGGGAAAGAATTGTTAGTGGCAGACACATTGTCCAGAGCTTTTGACAGCTCAGAACCAAAACATGCAGGTGGTCTGTACAAGCTGTATCCTTATGGTAAATACAGGGATGAGATGTCTGTACTGGAGGGAGTTGACCTATACCCTGATATCTGTACTCAGAACCATAACATGCAGGTGGTCTGTACAAGCTGTACCCTTATGGTAAATACAGGGATGAGATGTCTGTACTGGAGGGAGTTGACCTATACCCTACCATTACGGTCAATACAGGGATGAGATGTCTGTACTGGAGGGAGTTGACCTATACCCTACCATTATGGTCAATACAGGGATGAGATGTCTGTACTGGAGGGAGTTGACCTATACCCTACCATTATGGTAAATACAGGGATGAGATATCTGTACTGGAGGGAGTTGACCTATACCCTGATATCTGTACTCAGAACCATAACATGCAGGTGGTCTGTACAATGGTTGATTGTCTGTTTCAGGGTTCATGAATTACAGAAAAACATGCTGATCAAAATACACCAGGATCATCTAGGGATGGAAAAGTCAAAACGACGTCCAGAAGCAGTGTTATTCTGGCCCAAGATGAATGGTGATATAGAGCAGACAGTCAGAGCCTGTGGAACGTGCCAGAAATACAGGTCATAACAAAGCAAAGTGTGAGGACAGACGCTGATGGACTCTCATTACCCAGACAACCTGAATGGTGATATGGAGCAGACAGTCAGAGCCTGTGGAACATGCCAGAAATACAGGTCATATCAAAGCAACGAGCCAATGAGGGTTGAGGAAGAAGAGGTATTGGGACCATGTGACCAAGTAGAACTAGATGTCTGTTCTCTGGAGGGAGAGAACCATGTTCTACTGATGGACTCTCATTACCCAGACAGCTTTGCTGAAGGACACTACTGCTAGTCAGCTGAAAACTCACATTGAGTCATTCTTTGCTCATCATGAGGTCTCAGAGGTAGTCCAGACCCACCAGGGCAGCCTGTTTTAATGAGACGGTCAGGTAGAGAAGCCCAGACACTCCTGTATCAGACCCACCAGGGCAGCCTGTTGTAATGAGACGGTCAGGTAGAGAAGCCCAGACACTCCTGTATCAGACCCACCAGGGCAGCCTGTTGTAATGAGACGGTCAGGTAGAGAATCCCAGACACTCCTGTGTCAGACCCACCAGGGCAGCCTGTTGTAATGAGACGGTCAGGTAGAGAAGCCCAGACACAACTGTGTCAGACCCACCAGGGCAGCCTGTTGTAATGAGACGGTCAGGTAGAGAAGCCCAGACACTCCTGTGTCAGACCCACCAGGGCAGCCTGTTGTAATGAGAGGGTCAGGTAGAGAAGCCCAGACACTCCTGTGTCAGACCCACCAGGGCAGCCTGTTGTAATGAGACGGTCAGGTAGAGAAGCCCAGACACAACTGTGTCAGACCCACCAGGGCAGCCTGTTGTAATGAGACGGTCAGGTAGAGAAGCCCAGACACTCCTGTATCAGACCCACCAGGGCAGCCTGTTGTAATGAGACGGTCAGGTAGAGAAGCCCAGACACTCCTGTATCAGACCCACCAGGGCAGCCTGTTGTAATGAGACGGTCAGGTAGAGAAGCCCAGACACTCCTGTGTCAGACCCACCAGGGCAGCCTGTTGTAATGAGACCGTCAGGTAGAGAAGCCCAGACACTCCTGTATCAGACCCACCAGGGCAGCCTGTTGTAATGAGACGGTCAGGTAGAGAAGCCCAGACACTCCTGTATCAGACCCACCAGGGCAGCCTGTTGTAATGAGAGGGTCAGGTAGAGAAGCCCAGACACTCCTGTATCAGACCCACCAGGGCAGCCTGTTGTAATGAGACGGTCAGGTAGAGAAGCCCAGACACTCCTGTATCAGACCCACCAGGGCAGCCTGTTGTAAGGAGAGGGTCAGGTAGAGAAGCCCAGCCACTCCTGTATCAGACCCACCAGGGCAGCCTGTTGTAATGAGACGGTCAGGTAGAGAAGCCCAGACACTCCTGTGTCAGACCCACCAGGGCAGCCTGTTGTAATGAGACGGTCAGGTAGAGAAGCCCAGACACTCCTGTATCAGACCCAACAGGGCAGCCTGTTGTAATGAGAGGGTCAGGTAGAGAAGCCCAGACACTCCTGTATCAGACCCACCAGGGCAGCCTGTTGTAATGAGACGGTCAGGTAGAGAAGCCCAGACACTCCTGTATCAGACCCACCAGGGCAGCCTGTTGTAATGAGACGGTCAAGGTAGAGAAGCCCAGACACTCCTGTGTCAGACCCACCAGGGCAGCCTGTTGTAATGAGACGGTCAGGTAGAGAAGCCCAGACACTCCTGTATCAGACCCACCAGGGCAGCCTGTTGTAATGAGACGGTCAGGTAGAGAAGCCCAGACACTCCTGTATCAGACCCACCAGGGCAGCCTGTTGTAATAAGACGGTCAGGTAGAGAAGCCCAGACACTCCTGTGTCAGACCCACCAGGGCAGCCTGTTGTAATGAGACGGTCAGGTAGAGAAGCCCAGACACTCCTGTATCAGACCTACCAGGGCAGCCTGTTGTAATGAGACGGTCAGGTAGAGAAGCCCAGACACTCCTGTATCAGACCCACCAGGGCAGCCTGTTGTAATGAGAGGGTCAGGTAGAGAAGCCCAGACACTCCTGTGTCAGACCCACCAGGGCAGCCTGTTGTAATAAGAGGGTCAGGTAGAGAAGCCCAGACACTCCTGTATCAGACCCACCATGGCAGCCTGTTGTAATGAGACCGTCAGGTAGAGAAGCCCAGACACTCCTGTGTCAGACCCACCAGGGCAGCCTGTTGTAATGAGACCGTCAGGTAGAGAAGCCCAGACACTCCTGTATCAGACCCACCAGGGCAGCCTGTTGTAATGAGACGGTCAGGTAGAGAAGCCCAGACACTCCTGTATCAGACCCACCAGGGCAGCCTGTTGTAATGAGAGGGTCAGGTAGAGAAGCCCAGACACTCCTGTATCAGACCCACCAGGGCAGCCTGTTGTAATGAGACGGTCAGGTAGAGAAGCCCAGACACTCCTGTATCAGACCCACCAGGGCAGCCTGTTGTAATGAGACGGTCAGGTAGAGAAGCCCAGACACTCCTGTATCAGACCCACCAGGGCAGCCTGTTGTAATGAGAGGGTCAGGTAGAGAAGCCCAGACACTCCTGTATCAGACCCACCAGGGCAGCCTGTTGTAATGAGACCGTCAGGTAGAGAAGCCCAGACACTCCTGTATCAGACCCACCAGGGCAGCCTGTTGTAATGAGAGGGTCAGGTAGAGAAGCCCAGACACTCCTGTATCAGACCCACCAGGGCAGCCTGTTGTAATGAGAGGGTCAGGTAGAGAAGCCCAGACACTCCTGTATCAGACCCAACAGGGCAGCCTGTTGTAATGAGACGGTCAGGTAGAGAAGCCCAGCCACTCCTGTATCAGACCCACCAGGGCAGCCTGTTGTAATGAGACAGTCAGGTAGAGAAGCCCAGACACTCCTGTATCAGACCCACCAGGGCAGCCTGTTGTAATGAGACGGTCAGGTAGAGAAGACCAGACACTCCTGTATCAGACCCACCAGGGCAGCCTGTTGTAATGAGACGGTCAGGTAGAGAAGCCCAGACACTCCTGTATCAGACCCACCAGGGCAGCCTGTTGTAATGAGAGGGTCAGGTAGAGAAGCCCAGACACTCCTGTATCAGACCCACCAGGGCAGCCTGTTGTAATGAGACGGTCAGGTAGAGAAGCCCAGACACTCCTGTATCAGACCCACCAGGGCAGCCTGTTGTAATGAGACCGTCAGGTAGAGAAGCCCAGACACTCCTGTGTCAGACCCACCAGGGCAGCCTGTTGTAATGAGACGATCAGGTAGAGAAGCCCAGACACTCCTGTATCAGACCCACCAGGGCAGCCTGTTGTAATGAGACGGTCAGGTAGGGAAGCCCAGACACTCCTGTATCAGACCCAACAGGGCAGCCTGTTGTAATGAGACGGTCAGGTAGAGAACCCCAGACACTCCTGTATCAGACCCACCAGGGCAGCCTGTTGTAATGAGAGGGTCAGGTAGAGAAGCCCAGACACTCCTGTATCAGACCCACCAGGGCAGCCTGTTGTAATGAGACGGTCAGGTAGAGAAGCCCAGACACTCCTGTGTCAGACCCACCAGGGCAGCCTGTTGTAATGAGACGGTCAGGTAGAGAAGCCCAGACACTCCTGTATCAGACCCACCAGGGCAGCCTGTTGTAATGAGACGGTCAGGTAGAGAAGCCCAGACACTCCTGTATCAGACCCACCAGGGCAGCCTGTTGTAATGAGAGGGTCAGGTAGAGAAGCCCAGACACTCCTGTGTCAGACCCACCAGGGCAGCCTGTTGTAATAAGAGGGTCAGGTAGAGAAGCCCAGACACTCCTGTATCAGACCCACCAGGGCAGCCTGTTGTAATGAGACGGTCAGGTAGAGAAGCCCAGACACTCCTGTGTCAGACCCACCAGGGCAGCCTGTTGTAATGAGACCGTCAGGTAGAGAAGCCCAGACACTCCTGTATCAGACCCACCAGGGCAGCCTGTTGTAATGAGACGGTCAGGTAGAGAAGCCCAGACACTCCTGTATCAGACCCACCAGGGCAGCCTGTTGTAATGACTGGGTCAGGCAGAGAAGCCCAGACACTCCTGTATCAGACCCACCAGGGCAGCCTGTTGTAATGAGAGGGTCAGGTAGAGAAGCCCAGACACTCCTGTATCAGACCCACCAGGGCAGCCTGTTGTAATGAGAGGGTCAGGTAGAGAAGCCCAGACACTCCTGTATCAGACCCAACAGGGCAGCCTGTTGTAATGAGACGGTCAGGTAGAGAAGCCCAGCCACTCCTGTATCAGACCCACCAGGGCAGCCTGTTGTAATGAGACAGTCAGGTAGAGAAGCCCAGACACTCCTGTATCAGACCCACCAGGGCAGCCTGTTGTAATGAGACGGTCAGGTAGAGAAGACCAGACACTCCTGTATCAGACCCACCAGGGCAGCCTGTTGTAATGAGACGGTCAGGTAGAGAAGCCCAGACACTCCTGTACCAGACCCACCAGGGCAGCCTGTTGTAATGACTGGGTCAGGTAGAGAAGCCCAGACACTCCTGTATCAGACCCACCAGGGCAGCCTGTTGTAATGAGACCGTCAGGTAGAGAAGCCCAGACACTCCTGTATCAGACCCACCAGGGTAGCCTGTTGTAATGAGAGGGTCAGGTAGAGAAGCCCAGACACTCCTGCATCAGACCCACCAGGGCAGCCTGTTGTAATGAGAGGGTCAGGTAGAGAAGCCCAGACACTCCTGTATCAGACCCACCAGGGCAGCCTGTTGTAATGAGACCGTCAGGTAGAGAAGCCCAGACACTCCTGTATCAGACCCACCAGGGCAGCCTGTTGTAATGAGAGGGTCAGGTAGAGAAGCCCAGACACTCCTGTATCAGACCCACCAGGGCAGCCTGTTGTAATGAGACGGTCAGGTAGAGAAGCCCAGACACTCCTGTATCAGACCCACCAGGGCAGCCTGTTGTAATGAGAGGGTCAGGTAGAGAAGCCCAGACACTCCTGTATCAAACCCACCAGGGCAGCCTGTTGTAATGAGACCGTCAGGTAGAGAAGCCCAGACACTCCTGTATCAGACCCACCAGGGCAGCCTGTTGTAATGAGACGGTCAGGTAGAGAAGCCCAGACACTCCTGTATCAGACCCACCAGGGCAGCCTGTTGTAATGAGAGGGTCAGGTAGAGAAGCCCAGACACTCCTGTATCAGACCCACCAGGGCAGCCTGTTGTAATGAGACCGTCAGGTAGAGAAGCCCAGACACTCCTGTATCAGACCCACCAGGGCAGCCTGTTGTAATGAGAGGGTCAGGTAGAGAAGCCCAGACACTCCTGTATCAGACCCACCAGGGCAGCCTGTTGTAATGAGAGGGTCAGGTAGAGAAGCCCAGACACTCCTGTATCAGACCCAACAGGGCAGCCTGTTGTAATGAGACGGTCAGGTATAGAAGCCCAGCCACTCCTGTATCAGACCCACCAGGGCAGCCTGTTGTAATGAGACAGTCAGGTAGAGAAGCCCAGACACTCCTGTATCAGACCCACCAGGGCAGCCTGTTGTAATGAGAGGGTCAGGTAGAGAAGCCCAGACACTCCTGTATCAGACCCACCAGGGCAGCCTGTTGTAATGAGACCGTCAGGTAGAGAAGCCCAGACACTCCTGTATCAGACCCACCAGGGCAGCCTGTTGTAATGAGACGGTCAGGTAGAGAAGCCCAGACACTCCTGTATCAGACCCACCAGGGCAGCCTGTTGTAATGAGAGGGTCAGGTAGAGAAGCCCAGACACTCCTGTATCAGACCCACCAGGGCAGCCTGTTGTAATGAGACCGTCACGTAGAGAAGCCCAGACACTCCTGTATCAGACCCACCAGGGCAGCCTGTTGTAATGAGAGGGTCAGGTAGAGAAGCCCAGACACTCCTGTATCAGACCCACCAGGGCAGCCTGTTGTAATGAGAGGGTCAGGTAGAGAAGCCCAGACACTCCTGTATCAGACCCAACAGGGCAGCCTGTTGTAATGAGACGGTCAGGTATAGAAGCCCAGCCACTCCTGTATCAGACCCACCAGGGCAGCCTGTTGTAATGAGACAGTCAGGTAGAGAAGCCCAGACACTCCTGTATCAGACCCACCAGGGCAGCCTGTTGTAATGAGACGGTCAGGTAGAGAAGACCAGACACTCCTGTATCAGACCCACCAGGGCAGCCTGTTGTAATGAGACGGTCAGGTAGAGAAGCCCAGACACTCCTGTATCAGACCCACCAGGGCAGCCTGTTGTAATGAGAGGGTCAGGTAGAGAAGCCCAGACACTCCTGTATCAGACCCACCAGGGCAGCCTGTTGTAATGAGACGGTCAGGTAGAGAAGCCCAGACACTCCTGTATCAGACCCACCAGGGCAGCCTGTTGTAATGAGACCGTCAGGTAGAGAAGCCCAGACACTCCTGTATCAGACCCACCAGGGCAGCCTGTTGTAATGAGACGGTCAGGTAGAGAAGACCAGACACTCCTGTATCAGACCCACCAGGGCAGCCTGTTGTAATGAGACAGTCAGGTAGAGAAGCCCAGACACTCCTGTATCAGACCCAACAGGGCAGCCTGTTGTAATGAGACGGTCAGGTAGAGAAGCCCAGCCACTCCTGTATCAGACCCACCAGGGCAGCCTGTTGTAATGAGACAGTCAGGTAGAGAAGCCCAGACACTCCTGTATCAGACCCACCAGGGCAGCCTGTTGTAATGAGACGGTCAGGTAGAGAAGACCAGACACTCCTGTATCAGACCCACCAGGGCAGCCTGTTGTAATGAGACGGTCAGGTAGAGAAGCCCAGACACTCCTGTACCAGACCCACCAGGGCAGCCTGTTGTAATGACTGGGTCAGGTAGAGAAGCCCAGACACTCCTGTATCAGACCCACCAGGGCAGCCTGTTGTAATGAGACCGTCAGGTAGAGAAGCCCAGACACTCCTGTATCAGACCCACCAGGGTAGCCTGTTGTAATGAGAGGGTCAGGTAGAGAAGCCCAGACACTCCTGCATCAGACCCACCAGGGCAGCCTGTTGTAATGAGAGGGTCAGGTAGAGAAGCCCAGACACTCCTGTATCAGACCCACCAGGGCAGCCTGTTGTAATGAGACCGTCAGGTAGAGAAGCCCAGACACTCCTGTATCAGACCCACCAGGGCAGCCTGTTGTAATGAGAGGGTCAGGTAGAGAAGCCCAGACACTCCTGTATCAGACCCACCAGGGCAGCCTGTTGTAATGAGACGGTCAGGTAGAGAAGCCCAGACACTCCTGTATCAGACCCACCAGGGCAGCCTGTTGTAATGAGAGGGTCAGGTAGAGAAGCCCAGACACTCCTGTATCAAACCCACCAGGGCAGCCTGTTGTAATGAGACCGTCAGGTAGAGAAGCCCAGACACTCCTGTATCAGACCCACCAGGGCAGCCTGTTGTAATGAGACGGTCAGGTAGAGAAGCCCAGACACTCCTGTATCAGACCCACCAGGGCAGCCTGTTGTAATGAGAGGGTCAGGTAGAGAAGCCCAGACACTCCTGTATCAGACCCACCAGGGCAGCCTGTTGTAATGAGACCGTCAGGTAGAGAAGCCCAGACACTCCTGTATCAGACCCACCAGGGCAGCCTGTTGTAATGAGAGGGTCAGGTAGAGAAGCCCAGACACTCCTGTATCAGACCCACCAGGGCAGCCTGTTGTAATGAGAGGGTCAGGTAGAGAAGCCCAGACACTCCTGTATCAGACCCAACAGGGCAGCCTGTTGTAATGAGACGGTCAGGTATAGAAGCCCAGCCACTCCTGTATCAGACCCACCAGGGCAGCCTGTTGTAATGAGACAGTCAGGTAGAGAAGCCCAGACACTCCTGTATCAGACCCACCAGGGCAGCCTGTTGTAATGAGAGGGTCAGGTAGAGAAGCCCAGACACTCCTGTATCAGACCCACCAGGGCAGCCTGTTGTAATGAGACCGTCAGGTAGAGAAGCCCAGACACTCCTGTATCAGACCCACCAGGGCAGCCTGTTGTAATGAGACGGTCAGGTAGAGAAGCCCAGACACTCCTGTATCAGACCCACCAGGGCAGCCTGTTGTAATGAGAGGGTCAGGTAGAGAAGCCCAGACACTCCTGTATCAGACCCACCAGGGCAGCCTGTTGTAATGAGACCGTCACGTAGAGAAGCCCAGACACTCCTGTATCAGACCCACCAGGGCAGCCTGTTGTAATGAGAGGGTCAGGTAGAGAAGCCCAGACACTCCTGTATCAGACCCACCAGGGCAGCCTGTTGTAATGAGAGGGTCAGGTAGAGAAGCCCAGACACTCCTGTATCAGACCCAACAGGGCAGCCTGTTGTAATGAGACGGTCAGGTATAGAAGCCCAGCCACTCCTGTATCAGACCCACCAGGGCAGCCTGTTGTAATGAGACAGTCAGGTAGAGAAGCCCAGACACTCCTGTATCAGACCCACCAGGGCAGCCTGTTGTAATGAGACGGTCAGGTAGAGAAGACCAGACACTCCTGTATCAGACCCACCAGGGCAGCCTGTTGTAATGAGACGGTCAGGTAGAGAAGCCCAGACACTCCTGTATCAGACCCACCAGGGCAGCCTGTTGTAATGAGAGGGTCAGGTAGAGAAGCCCAGACACTCCTGTATCAGACCCACCAGGGCAGCCTGTTGTAATGAGACGGTCAGGTAGAGAAGCCCAGACACTCCTGTATCAGACCCACCAGGGCAGCCTGTTGTAATGAGACCGTCAGGTAGAGAAGCCCAGACACTCCTGTATCAGACCCACCAGGGCAGCCTGTTGTAATGAGACGGTCAGGTAGAGAAGACCAGACACTCCTGTATCAGACCCACCAGGGCAGCCTGTTGTAATGAGACGGTCAGGTAGAGAAGCCCAGACACTCCTGTACCAGACCCACCAGGGCAGCCTGTTGTAATGACTGGGTCAGGTAGAGAAGCCCAGACACTCCTGTATCAGACCCACCAGGGCAGCCTGTTGTAATGAGACCGTCAGGTAGAGAAGCCCAGACACTCCTGTATCAGACCCACCAGGGTAGCCTGTTGTAATGAGAGGGTCAGGTAGAGAAGCCCAGACACTCCTGCATCAGACCCACCAGGGCAGCCTGTTGTAATGAGAGGGTCAGGTAGAGAAGCCCAGACACTCCTGTATCAGACCCACCAGGGCAGCCTGTTGTAATGAGACCGTCAGGTAGAGAAGCCCAGACACTCCTGTATCAGACCCACCAGGGCAGCCTGTTGTAATGAGAGGGTCAGGTAGAGAAGCCCAGACACTCCTGTATCAGACCCACCAGGGCAGCCTGTTGTAATGAGACGGTCAGGTAGAGAAGCCCAGACACTCCTGTATCAGACCCACCAGGGCAGCCTGTTGTAATGAGAGGGTCAGGTAGAGAAGCCCAGACACTCCTGTATCAAACCCACCAGGGCAGCCTGTTGTAATGAGACCGTCAGGTAGAGAAGCCCAGACACTCCTGTATCAGACCCACCAGGGCAGCCTGTTGTAATGAGACGGTCAGGTAGAGAAGCCCAGACACTCCTGTATCAGACCCACCAGGGCAGCCTGTTGTAATGAGAGGGTCAGGTAGAGAAGCCCAGACACTCCTGTATCAGACCCACCAGGGCAGCCTGTTGTAATGAGACCGTCAGGTAGAGAAGCCCAGACACTCCTGTATCAGACCCACCAGGGCAGCCTGTTGTAATGAGAGGGTCAGGTAGAGAAGCCCAGACACTCCTGTATCAGACCCACCAGGGCAGCCTGTTGTAATGAGAGGGTCAGGTAGAGAAGCCCAGACACTCCTGTATCAGACCCAACAGGGCAGCCTGTTGTAATGAGACGGTCAGGTATAGAAGCCCAGCCACTCCTGTATCAGACCCACCAGGGCAGCCTGTTGTAATGAGACAGTCAGGTAGAGAAGCCCAGACACTCCTGTATCAGACCCACCAGGGCAGCCTGTTGTAATGAGAGGGTCAGGTAGAGAAGCCCAGACACTCCTGTATCAGACCCACCAGGGCAGCCTGTTGTAATGAGACCGTCAGGTAGAGAAGCCCAGACACTCCTGTATCAGACCCACCAGGGCAGCCTGTTGTAATGAGACGGTCAGGTAGAGAAGCCCAGACACTCCTGTATCAGACCCACCAGGGCAGCCTGTTGTAATGAGAGGGTCAGGTAGAGAAGCCCAGACACTCCTGTATCAGACCCACCAGGGCAGCCTGTTGTAATGAGACCGTCACGTAGAGAAGCCCAGACACTCCTGTATCAGACCCACCAGGGCAGCCTGTTGTAATGAGAGGGTCAGGTAGAGAAGCCCAGACACTCCTGTATCAGACCCACCAGGGCAGCCTGTTGTAATGAGAGGGTCAGGTAGAGAAGCCCAGACACTCCTGTATCAGACCCAACAGGGCAGCCTGTTGTAATGAGACGGTCAGGTATAGAAGCCCAGCCACTCCTGTATCAGACCCACCAGGGCAGCCTGTTGTAATGAGACAGTCAGGTAGAGAAGCCCAGACACTCCTGTATCAGACCCACCAGGGCAGCCTGTTGTAATGAGACGGTCAGGTAGAGAAGACCAGACACTCCTGTATCAGACCCACCAGGGCAGCCTGTTGTAATGAGACGGTCAGGTAGAGAAGCCCAGACACTCCTGTATCAGACCCACCAGGGCAGCCTGTTGTAATGAGAGGGTCAGGTAGAGAAGCCCAGACACTCCTGTATCAGACCCACCAGGGCAGCCTGTTGTAATGAGACGGTCAGGTAGAGAAGCCCAGACACTCCTGTATCAGACCCACCAGGGCAGCCTGTTGTAATGAGACCGTCAGGTAGAGAAGCCCAGACACTCCTGTGTCAGACCCACCAGGGCAGCCTGTTGTAATGAGACGATCAGGTAGAGAAGCCCAGACACTCCTGTATCAGACCCACCAGGGCAGCCTGTTGTAATGAGACGGTCAGGTAGGGAAGCCCAGACACTCCTGTATCAGACCCAACAGGGCAGCCTGTTGTAATGAGACGGTCAGGTAGAGAACCCCAGACACTCCTGTATCAGACCCACCAGGGCAGCCTGTTGTAATGAGAGGGTCAGGTAGAGAAGCCCAGACACTCCTGTATCAGACCCACCAGGGCAGCCTGTTGTAATGAGAGGGTCAGGTAGAGAAGCCCAGACACTCCTGTATCAGACCCAACAGGGCAGCCTGTTGTAATGAGACGGTCAGGTATAGAAGCCCAGCCACTCCTGTATCAGACCCACCAGGGCAGCCTGTTGTAATGAGACAGTCAGGTAGAGAAGCCCAGACACTCCTGTATCAGACCCACCAGGGCAGCCTGTTGTAATGAGAGGGTCAGGTAGAGAAGCCCAGACACTCCTGTATCAGACCCACCAGGGCAGCCTGTTGTAATGAGACCGTCAGGTAGAGAAGCCCAGACACTCCTGTATCAGACCCACCAGGGCAGCCTGTTGTAATGAGACGGTCAGGTAGAGAAGCCCAGACACTCCTGTATCAGACCCACCAGGGCAGCCTGTTGTAATGAGACCGTCAGGTAGAGAAGCCCAGACACTCCTGTATCAGACCCACCAGGGCAGCCTGTTGTAATGAGACCGTCAGGTAGAGAAGCCCAGACACTCCTGTATCAGACCCACCAGGGCAGCCTGTTGTAATGAGAGGGTCAGGTAGAGAAGCCCAGACACTCCTGTATCAGACCCACCAGGGCAGCCTGTTGTAATGAGAGGGTCAGGTAGAGAAGCCCAGACACTCCTGTATCAGACCCAACAGGGCAGCCTGTTGTAATGAGACGGTCAGGTATAGAAGCCCAGCCACTCCTGTATCAGACCCACCAGGGCAGCCTGTTGTAATGAGACAGTCAGGTAGAGAAGCCCAGACACTCCTGTATCAGACCCACCAGGGCAGCCTGTTGTAATGAGACGGTCAGGTAGAGAAGACCAGACACTCCTGTATCAGACCCACCAGGGCAGCCTGTTGTAATGAGACGGTCAGGTAGAGAAGCCCAGACACTCCTGTATCAGACCCACCAGGGCAGCCTGTTGTAATGAGAGGGTCAGGTAGAGAAGCCCAGACACTCCTGTATCAGACCCACCAGGGCAGCCTGTTGTAATGAGACGGTCAGGTAGAGAAGCCCAGACACTCCTGTATCAGACCCACCAGGGCAGCCTGTTGTAATGAGACCGTCAGGTAGAGAAGCCCAGACACTCCTGTGTCAGACCCACCAGGGCAGCCTGTTGTAATGAGACGATCAGGTAGAGAAGCCCAGACACTCCTGTATCAGACCCACCAGGGCAGCCTGTTGTAATGAGACGGTCAGGTAGGGAAGCCCAGACACTCCTGTATCAGACCCAACAGGGCAGCCTGTTGTAATGAGACGGTCAGGTAGAGAACCCCAGACACTCCTGTATCAGACCCACCAGGGCAGCCTGTTGTAATGAGAGGGTCAGGTAGAGAAGCCCAGACACTCCTGTATCAGACCCACCAGGGCAGCCTGTTGTAATGAGACGGTCAGGTAGAGAAGCCCAGACACTCCTGTATCAGACCCACCAGGGCAGCCTGTTGTAATGACTGGGTCAGGTAGAGAAGCCCAGACACTCCTGTATCAGACCCACCAGGGCAGCCTGTTGTAATGAGAGGGTCAGGTAGAGAAGCCCAGACACTCCTGTATCAGACCCACCAGGGCAGCCTGTTGTAATGAGAGGGTCAGGTAGAGAAGCCCAGACACTCCTGTATCAGACCCAACAGGGCAGCCTGTTGTAATGAGACGGTCAGGTAGAGAAGCCCAGCCACTCCTGTATCAGACCCACCAGGGCAGCCTGTTGTAATGAGACAGTCAGGTAGAGAAGCCCAGACACTCCTGTATCAGACCCACCAGGGCAGCCTGTTGTAATGAGACGGTCAGGTAGAGAAGACCAGACACTCCTGTATCAGACCCACCAGGGCAGCCTGTTGTAATGAGACGGTCAGGTAGAGAAGCCCAGACACTCCTGTACCAGACCCACCAGGGCAGCCTGTTGTAATGACTGGGTCAGGTAGAGAAGCCCAGACACTCCTGTATCAGACCCACCAGGGCAGCCTGTTGTAATGAGACCGTCAGGTAGAGAAGCCCAGACACTCCTGTATCAGACCCACCAGGGCAGCCTGTTGTAATGAGAGGGTCAGGTAGAGAAGCCCAGACACTCCTGTATCAGACCCACCAGGGCAGCCTGTTGTAATGAGAGGGTCAGGTAGAGAAGCCCAGACACTCCTGTATCAGACCCACCAGGGCAGCCTGTTGTAATCAGACCGTCAGGTAGAGAAGCCCAGACACTCCTGTATCAGACCCACCAGGGCAGCCTGTTGTAATGAGAGGGTCAGGTAGAGAAGCCCAGACACTCCTGTATCAGACCCACCAGGGCAGCCTGTTGTAATGAGACGGTCAGGTAGGGAAGCCCAGACACTCCTGTATCAGACCCAACAGGGCAGCCTGTTGTAATGAGACGGTCAGGTAGAGAAGCCCAGACACTCCTGTATCAGACCCACCAGGGCAGCCTGTTGTAATGAGACGGTCAGGTAGAGAAGCCCAGACACTCCTGTATCAGACCCACCAGGGCAGCCTGTTGTAATGAGAGGGTCAGGTAGAGAAGCCCAGACACTCCTGTATCAGACCCACCAGGGCAGCCTGTTGTAATGAGACGGTCAGGTAGAGAAGCCCAGACACTCCTGTATCAGACCCACCAGGGCAGCCTGTTGTAATGAGACCGTCAGGTAGAGAAGCCCAGACACTCCTGTGTCAGACCCACCAGGGCAGCCTGTTGTAATGAGACGATCAGGTAGAGAAGCCCAGACACTCCTGTATCAGACCCACCAGGGCAGCCTGTTGAAATGAGACGGTCAGGTAGGGAAGCCCAGACACTCCTGTATCAGACCCAACAGGGCAGCCTGTTGTAATGAGAGGGTCAGGTAGAGAAGCCCAGACACTCCTGTATCAGACCCACCAGGGCAGCCTGTTGTAATGAGAGGGTCAGGTAGAGAAGCCCAGACACTCCTGTATCAGACCCAACAGGGCAGCCTGTTGTAATGAGACGGTCAGGTAGAGAAGCCCAGCCACTCCTGTATCAGACCCACCAGGGCAGCCTGTTGTAATGAGACAGTCAGGTAGAGAAGCCCAGACACTCCTGTATCAGACCCACCAGGGCAGCCTGTTGTAATGAGACGGTCAGGTAGAGAAGACCAGACACTCCTGTATCAGACCCACCAGGGCAGCCTGTTGTAATGAGACGGTCAGGTAGAGAAGCCCAGACACTCCTGTATCAGACCCACCAGGGCAGCCTGTTGTAATGAGAGGGTCAGGTAGAGAAGCCCAGACACTCCTGTATCAGACCCACCAGGGCAGCCTGTTGTAATGAGACCGTCAGGTAGAGAAGCCCAGACACTCCTGTGTCAGACCCACCAGGGCAGCCTGTTGTAATGAGACGATCAGGTAGAGAAGCCCAGACACTCCTGTATCAGACCCACCAGGGCAGCCTGTTGTAATGAGACGGTCAGGTAGGGAAGCCCAGACACTCCTGTATCAGACCCAACAGGGCAGCCTGTTGTAATGAGACGGTCAGGTAGAGAACCCCAGACACTCCTGTATCAGACCCACCAGGGCAGCCTGTTGTAATGAGAGGGTCCGGTAGAGAAGCCCAGACACTCCTGTATCAGACCCACCAGGGCAGCCTGTTGTAATGAGACGGTCAGGTAGAGAAGCCCAGACACTCCTGTATCAGACCCACCAGGGCAGCCTGTTGTAATGACTGGGTCAGGTAGAGAAGCCCAGACACTCCTGTATCAGACCCACCAGGGCAGCCTGTTGTAATGAGAGGGTCAGGTAGAGAAGCCCAGACACTCCTGTATCAGACCCACCAGGGCAGCCTGTTGTAATGAGAGGGTCAGGTAGAGAAGCCCAGACACTGCTGTATCAGACCCAACAGGGCAGCCTGTTGTAATGAGACGGTCAGGTAGAGAAGCCCAGCCACTCCTGTATCAGACCCACCAGGGCAGCCTGTTGTAATGAGAGGGTCAGGTAGAGAAGCCCAGACACTCCTGTATCAGACCCACCAGGGCAGCCTGTTGTAATGAGACGGTCAGGTAGAGAAGCCCAGACACTCCTGTATCAGACCCACCAGGGCAGCCTGTTGTAATGAGACCGTCAGGTAGAGAAGCCCAGACACTCCTGTGTCAGACCCACCAGGGCAGCCTGTTGTAATGAGACGATCAGGTAGAGAAGCCCAGACACTCCTGTATCAGACCCACCAGGGCAGCCTGTTGAAATGAGACGGTCAGGTAGGGAAGCCCAGACACTCCTGTATCAGACCCAACAGGGCAGCCTGTTGTAATGAGAGGGTCAGGTAGAGAAGCCCAGACACTCCTGTATCAGACCCACCAGGGCAGCCTGTTGTAATGAGAGGGTCAGGTAGAGAAGCCCAGACACTCCTGTATCAGACCCAACAGGGCAGCCTGTTGTAATGAGACGGTCAGGTAGAGAAGCCCAGCCACTCCTGTATCAGACCCACCAGGGCAGCCTGTTGTAATGAGACAGTCAGGTAGAGAAGCCCAGACACTCCTGTATCAGACCCACCAGGGCAGCCTGTTGTAATGAGACGGTCAGGTAGAGAAGACCAGACACTCCTGTATCAGACCCACCAGGGCAGCCTGTTGTAATGAGACGATCAGGTAGAGAAGCCCAGACACTCCTGTATCAGACCCACCAGGGCAGCCTGTTGTAATGAGACGGTCAGGTAGGGAAGCCCAGACACTCCTGTATCAGACCCAACAGGGCAGCCTGTTGTAATGAGACGGTCAGGTAGAGAACCCCAGACACTCCTGTATCAGACCCACCAGGGCAGCCTGTTGTAATGAGAGGGTCAGGTAGAGAAGCCCAGACACTCCTGTATCAGACCCACCAGGGCAGCCTGTTGTAATGAGACGGTCAGGTAGAGAAGCCCAGACACTCCTGTATCAGACCCACCAGGGCAGCCTGTTGTAATGACTGGGTCAGGTAGAGAAGCCCAGACACTCCTGTATCAGACCCACCAGGGCAGCCTGTTGTAATGAGAGGGTCAGGTAGAGAAGCCCAGACACTCCTGTATCAGACCCACCAGGGCAGCCTGTTGTAATGAGACGGTCAGGTAGAGAAGCCCAGACACTCCTGTATCAGACCCAACAGGGCAGCCTGTTGTAATGAGACGGTCAGGTAGAGAAGCCCAGCCACTCCTGTATCAGACCCACCAGGGCAGCCTGTTGTAATGAGACAGTCAGGTAGAGAAGCCCAGACATTCCTGTATCAGACCCACCAGGGCAGCCTGTTGTAATGAGACGGTCAGGTAGAGAAGACCAGACACTCCTGTATCAGACCCACCAGGGCAGCCTGTTGTAATGAGACGGTCAGGTAGAGAAGCCCAGACACTCCTGTACCAGACCCACCAGGGCAGCCTGTTGTAATGACTGGGTCAGGTAGAGAAGCCCAGACACTCCTGTATCAGACCCACCAAGGCAGCCTGTTGTAATGAGACCGTCAGGTAGAGAAGCCCAGACACTCCTGTATCAGACCCACCAGGGCAGCCTGTTGTAATGAGAGGGTCAGGTAGAGAAGCCCAGACACTCCTGTATCAGACCCACCAGGGCAGCCTGTTGTAATGAGAGGGTCAGGTAGAGAAGCCCAGACACTCCTGTATCAGACCCACCAGGGCAGCCTGTTGTAATCAGACCGTCAGGTAGAGAAGCCCAGACACTCCTGTATCAGACCCACCAGGGCAGCCTGTTGTAATGAGAGGGTCAGGTAGAGAAGCCCAGACACTCCTGTATCAGACCCACCAGGGCAGCCTGTTGTAATGAGACGGTCAGGTAGGGAAGCCCAGACACTCCTGTATCAGACCCAACAGGGCAGCCTGTTGTAATGAGACGGTCAGGTAGAGAACCCCAGACACTCCTGTATCAGACCCACCAGGGCAGCCTGTTGTAATGAGAGGGTCAGGTAGAGAAGCCCAGACACTCCTGTATCAGACCCACCAGGGCAGCCTGTTGTAATGAGACGGTCAGGTAGAGAAGCCCAGACACTCCTGTATCAGACCCACCAGGGCAGCCTGTTGTAATGAGACGGTCAGGTAGAGAAGCCCAGACACTCCTGTATCAGACCCACCAGGGCAGCCTGTTGTAATGAGACGGTCAGGTAGAGAAGCCCAGACACTCCTGTATCAGACCCACCAGGGCAGCCTGTTGTAATGAGAGGGTCAGGTAGAGAAGCCCAGACACTCCTGTGTCAGACCCACCAGGGCAGCCTGTTGTAATAAGAGGGTCAGGTAGAGAAGCCCAGACACTCCTGTATCAGACCCACCAGGGCAGCCTGTTGTAATGAGACGGTCAGGTAGAGAAGCCCAGACACTCCTGTGTCAGACCGACCAGGGCAGCCTGTTGTAATGAGACCGTCAGGTAGAGAAGCCCAGACACTCCTGTATCAGACCCACCAGGGCAGCCTGTTGTAATGAGACGGTCAGGTAGAGAAGCCCAGACACTCCTGTATCAGACCCACCAGGGCAGCCTGTTGTAATGACTGGGTCAGGTAGAGAAGCCCAGACACTCCTGTATCAGACCCACCAGGGCAGCCTGTTGTAATGAGACCGTCAGGTAGAGAAGCCCAGACACTCCTGTATCAGACCCACCAGGGCAGCCTGTTGTAATGACTGGGTCAGGTAGAGAAGCCTAGACACTCCTGTATCAGACCCACCAGGGCAGCCTGTTGTAATGAGAGGGTCAGGTAGAGAAGCCCAGACACTCCTGTTTCAGACCCACCAGGGCAGCCTGTTGTAATGAGAGGGTCAGGTAGAGAAGCCCAGACACTCCTGTATCAGACCCACCAGGGCAGCCTGTTGTAATGAGAGGGTCAGGTAGAGAAGCCCAGACACTCCTGTATCAGACCCAACAGGGCAGCCTGTTGTAATGAGACGGTCAGGTAGAGAAGCCCAGACACTCCTGTATCAGACCCACCAGGGCAGCCTGTTGTAATGAGACGGTCAGGTAGAGAAGCCCAGACACTCCTGTATCAGACCCACCAGGGCAGCCTGTTGTAATGAGACGGTCAGGTAGAGAAGCCCAGACACTCCTGTATCAGACCCACCAGGGCAGCCTGTTGTAATGAGACCGTCAGGTAGAGAAGCCCAGACACTCCTGTATCAGACCCACCAGGGCAGCCTGTTGTAATGAGACGGTCAGGTAGAGAAGCCCAGACACTCCTGTATCAGACCCACCAGGGCAGCCTGTTGTAATGAGAGGGTCAGGTAGAGAAGCCCAGACACTCCTGTATCAGACCCAACAGGGCAGCCTGTTGTAATGAGACGGTCAGGTAGAGAAGCCCAGCCACTCCTGTATCAGACCCACCAGGGCAGCCTGTTGTAATGAGACAGTCAGGTAGAGAAGCCCAGACACTCCTGTATCAGACCCACCAGGGCAGCCTGTTGTAATGAGACGGTCAGGTAGAGAAGACCAGACACTCCTGTATCAGACCCACCAGGGCAGCCTGTTGTAATGAGACGGTCAGGTAGAGAAGCCCAGACACTCCTGTATCAGACCCACCAGGGCAGCCTGTTGTAATGACTGGGTCAGGTAGAGAAGCCCAGACACTCCTGTATCAGACCCACCAGGGCAGCCTGTTGTAATGAGACCGTCAGGTAGAGAAGCCCAGACACTCCTGTATCAGACCCACCAGGGCAGCCTGTTGTAATGAGAGGGTCAGGTAGAGAAGCCCAGACACTCCTGTATCAGACCCACCAGGGCAGCCTGTTGTAATGAGACCGTCAGGTAGAGAAGCCCAGACACTCCTGTATCAGACCCACCAGGGCAGCCTGTTGTAATGAGAGGGTCAGGTAGAGAAGCCCAGACACTCCTGTATCAGACCCACCAGGGCAGCCTGTTGTAATGAGACCGTCAGGTAGAGAAGCCCAGACACTCCTGTATCAGACCCACCAGGGCAGCCTGTTGTAATGAGAGGGTCAGGTAGAGAAGCCCAGACACTCCTGTATCAGACCCACCAGGGCAGCCTGTTGTAATGAGAGGGTCAGGTAGAGAAGCCCAGACACTCCTGTATCAGACCCAACAGGGCAGCCTGTTGTAATGAGACGGTCAGGTAGAGAAGCCCAGCCACTCCTGTATCAGACCCACCAGGGCAGCCTGTTGTAATGAGACAGTCAGGTAGAGAAGCCCAGACACTCCTGTATCAGACCCACCAGGGCAGCCTGTTGTAATGAGACGGTCAGGTAGAGAAGACCAGACACTCCTGTATCAGACCCACCAGGGCAGCCTGTTGTAATGAGACGGTCAGGTAGAGAAGCCCAGACACTCCTGTATCAGACCCACCAGGGCAGCCTGTTGTAATGACTGGGTCAGGTAGAGAAGCCCAGACACTCCTGTATCAGACCCACCAGGGCAGCCTGTTGTAATGAGACCGTCAGGTAGAGAAGCCCAGACACTCCTGTATCAGACCCACCAGGACAGCCTGTTGTAATGAGAGGGTCAGGTAGAGAAGCCCAGACACTCCTGTATCAGACCCACCAGGGCAGCCTGTTGTAATGAGAGGGTCAGGTAGAGAAGCCCAGACACTCCTGTATCAGACCCACCAGGGCAGCCTGTTGTAATGAGAGGGTCAGGTAGAGAAGCCCAGACACTCCTGTATCAGACCCACCAGGGCAGCCTGTTGTAATGAGACCGTCAGGTAGAGAAGCCCAGACACTCCTGTATCAGACCCACCAGGGCAGCCTGTTGTAATGAGAGGGTCAGGTAGAGAAGCCCAGACACTCCTGTATCAGACCCACCAGGGCAGCCTGTTGTAATGAGAGGTTCAGGTAGAGAAGCCCAGACACTCCTGTATCAGACCCAACAGGGCAGCCTGTTGTAATGAGACGGTCAGGTAGAGAAGCCCAGCCACTCCTGTATCAGACCCACCAGGGCAGCCTGTTGTAATGAGACAGTCAGGTAGAGAAGCCCAGACACTCCTGTATCAGACCCACCAGGGCAGCCTGTTGTAATGACTGGGTCAGGTAGAGAAGCCCAGACACTCCTGTATCAGACCCACCAGGGCAGCCTGTTGTAATGAGACGGTCAGGTAGAGAAGACCAGACACTCCTGTATCAGACCCACCAGGGCAGCCTGTTGTAATGAGACGGTCAGGTAGAGAAGCCCAGACACTCCTGTATCAGACCCACCAGGGCAGCCTGTTGTAATGAGACGGTCAGGTAGAGAAGCCCAGACACTCCTGTGTCAGACCCACCAGGGCAGCCTGTTGTAATGAGAGGGTCAGGTAGAGAAGCCCAGACACTCCTGTATCAGACCCACCAGGGCAGCCTGTTGTAATAAGAGGGTCAGGTAGAGAAGCCCAGACACTCCTGTATCAGACCCACCAGGGCAGCCTGTTGTAATGAGAGGGTCAGGTAGAGAAGCCCAGCCACTCCTGTATCAGACCCACCAGGGCAGCCTGTTGTAATGAGACGGTCAGGTAGAGAAGCCCAGACACTCCTGTATCAGACCCACCAGGGCAGCCTGTTGTAATGACTGGGTCAGGTAGAGAAGCCCAGACACTCCTGTATCAGACCCACCAGGGCAGCCTGTTGTAATGAGACCGTCAGGTAGAGAAGCCCAGACACTCCTGTATCAGACCCACCAGGGCAGCCTGTTGTAATGAGAGGGTCAGGTAGAGAAGCCCAGACACTCCTGTATCAGACCCACCAGGGCAGCCTGTTGTAATGAGACGGTCAGGTAGAGAAGCCCAGACACTCCTGTATCAGACCCACCAGGGCAGCCTGTTGTAATGAGACGGTCAGGTAGAGAAGCCCAGACACTCCTGTATCAGACCCACCAGGGCAGCCTGTTGTAATGAGACGGTCAGGTAGAGAAGCCCAGACACTCCTGTATCAGACCCACCAGGGCAGCCTGTTGTAATGAGACGGTCAGGTAGGGAAGCCCAGACACTCCTGTATCAGACCCACCAGGGCAGCCTGTTGTAATGAGACGGTCAGGTAGAGAAGCCCAGACACTCCTGTATCAGACCCACCAGGGCAGCCTGTTGTAATGAGACGGTCAGGTAGAGAAGCCCAGACACTCCTGTATCAGACCCACCAGGGCAGCCTGTTGTAATGAGACGGTCAGGTAGAGAAGCCCAGACACTCCTGTATCAGACCCACCAGGGCAGCCTGTTGTAATGAGACGGTCAGGTAGAGAAGCCCAGACACTCCTGTGTCAGACCCACCAGGGCAGCCTGTTGTAATGAGACCGTCAGGTAGAGAAGCCCAGACACTCCTGTATCAGACCCACCAGGGCAGCCTGTTGTAATGAGACGGTCAGGTAGAGAAGCCCAGACACTCCTGTATCAGACCCACCAGGGCAGCCTGTTGTAATGAGAGGGTCAGGTAGAGAAGCCCAGACACTCCTGTATCAGACCCACCAGGGCAGCCTGTTGTAATGAGACCGTCAGGTAGAGAAGCCCAGACACTCCTGTATCAGACCCACCAGGGCAGCCTGTTGTAATGAGAGGGTCAGGTAGAGAAGCCCAGACACTCCTGTATCAGACCCACCAGGGCAGCCTGTTGTAATGAGAGGGTCAGGTAGAGAAGCCCAGACACTCCTGTATCAGACCCAACAGGGCAGCCTGTTGTAATGAGACGGTCAGGTAGAGAAGCCCAGCCACTCCTGTATCAGACCCACCAGGGCAGCCTGTTGTAATGAGACGGTCAGGTAGAGAAGCCCAGACACTCCTGTATCAGACCCACCAGGGCAGCCTGTTGTAATGAGACCGTCAGGTAGAGAAGCCCAGACACTCCTGTATCAGACCCACCAGGGCAGCCTGTTGTAATGAGACGGTCAGGTAGAGAAGCCCAGACACTCCTGCATCAGACCCACCAGGGCAGCCTGTTGTAATGAGAGGGTCAGGTAGAGAAGCCCAGACACTCCTGTATCAGACCCACCAGGGCAGCCTGTTGTAATGAGACGGTCAGGTAGAGAAGCCCAGACACTCCTGTATCAGACCCACCAGGGCAGCCTGTTGTAATGAGACCGTCAGGTAGAGAAGCCCAGACACTCCTGTGTCAGACCCACCAGGGCAGCCTGTTGTAATGAGACGGTCAGGTAGAGAAGCCCAGACACTCCTGTATCAGACCCACCAGGGCAGCCTGTTGTAATGAGACGGTCAGGTAGAGAAGCCCAGACACTCCTGTATCAGACCCACCAGGGCAGCCTGTTGTAATGAGACGGTCAGGTAGAGAAGCCCAGACACTCCTGTGTCAGACCCACCAGGGCAGCCTGTTGTAATGAGACGGTCAGGTAGAGAAGCCCAGACACTCCTGTGTCAGACCCACCAGGGCAGCCTGTTGTAATGAGACGGTCAGGTAGAGAAGCCCAGACACTCCTGTATCAGACCCACCAGGGCAGCCTGTTGTAATGAGACGGTCAGGTAGAGAAGCCCAGACACTCCTGTATCAGACCCACCAGGGCAGCCTGTTGTAATAAGAGGGTCAGGTAGAGAAGCCCAGACACTCCTGTATCAGACCCACCAGGGCAGCCTGTTGTAATGAGACGGTCAGGTAGAGAAGCCCAGACACTCCTGTATCAGACCCACCAGGGCAGCCTGTTGTAATGAGACCGTCAGGTAGAGAAGCCCAGACACTCCTGTGTCAGACCCACCAGGGCAGCCTGTTGTAATGAGACAATCAGGTAGAGAAGCCCAGACACTCCTGTATCAGACCCACCAGGGCAGCCTGTTGTAATGAGACGGTCAGGTAGGGAAGCCCAGACACTCCTGTATCAGACCCACCAGGGCAGCCTGTTGTAATGAGACGGTCAGGTAGAGAAGCCCAGACACTCCTGTATCAGACCCACCAGGGCAGCCTGTTGTAATAAGAGGGTCAGGTAGAGAAGCCCAGACACTCCTGTGTCAGACCCACCAGGGCAGCCTGTTGTAATGAGACGGTCAGGTAGAGAAGCCCAGACACTCCTGTATCAGACCCACCAGGGCAGCCTGTTGTAATGAGAGGGTCAGGTAGAGAAGCCCAGACACTCTTGTATCAGACCCACCAGGGCAGCCTGTTGTAATGAGAGGGTCAGGTAGAGAAGCCCAGACACTCCTGTATCAGACCCAACAGGGCAGCCTGTTGTAATGAGACGGTCAGGTAGAGAAGCCCAGCCACTCCTGTATCAGACCCACCAGGGCAGCCTGTTGTAATGAGACGGTCAGGTAGAGAAGCCCAGACACTCCTGTATCAGACCCACCAGGGCAGCCTGTTGTAATGAGACGGTCAGGTAGAGAAGCCCAGACACTCCTGTATCAGACCCTCCAGGGCAGCCTGTTGTAATGAGAGGGTCAGGTAGAGAAGCCCAGACACTCCTGTATCAGACCCACCAGGGCAGGCTGTTGTAATGAGACGGTCAGGTAGAGAAGCCCAGACACTCCTGTATCAGACCCACCAGGGCAGCCTGTTGTAATGAGACGGTCAGGTAGAGAAGCCCAGACACTCCTGTATCAGACCCTCCAGGGCAGCCTGTTGTAATGAGAGGGTCAGGTAGAGAAGCCCAGACACTCCTGTATCAGACCCAACAGGGCAGCCTGTTGTAATGAGACGGTCAGGTAGAGAAGCCAAGCCACTCCTGTATCAGACCCACCAGGGCAGCCTGTTGTAATGAGACAGTCAGGTAGAGAAGCCCAGACACTCCTGTATCAGACCCACCAGGGCAGGCTGTTGTAATGAGACGGTCAGGTAGAGAAGCCCAGACACTCCTGTATCAGACCCACCAGGGCAGCCTGTTGTAATGAGACGGTCAGGTAGAGAAGCCCAGACACTCCTGTATCAGACCCACCAGGGCAGCCTGTTGTAATAAGAGGGTCAGGTAGAGAAGCCCAGACACTCCTGTATCAGACCCACCAGGGCAGCCTGTTGTAATGAGACGGTCAGGTAGAGAAGCCCAGACACTCCTGTATCAGACCCACCAGGGCAGCCTGTTGTAATGAGACCGTCAGGTAGAGAAGCCCAGACACTCCTGTGTCAGACCCACCAGGGCAGCCTGTTGTAATGAGACAATCAGGTAGAGAAGCCCAGACACTCCTGTATCAGACCCACCAGGGCAGCCTGTTGTAATGAGAGGGTCAGGTAGAGAAGCCCAGACACTCTTGTATCAGACCCACCAGGGCAGCCTGTTGTAATGAGAGGGTCAGGTAGAGAAGCCCAGACACTCCTGTATCAGACCCAACAGGGCAGCCTGTTGTAATGAGACGGTCAGGTAGAGAAGCCCAGCCACTCCTGTATCAGACCCACCAGGGCAGCCTGTTGTAATGAGACGGTCAGGTAGAGAAGCCCAGACACTCCTGTATCAGACCCACCAGGGCAGCCTGTTGTAATGAGACGGTCAGGTAGAGAAGCCCAGACACTCCTGTATCAGACCCTCCAGGGCAGCCTGTTGTAATGAGAGGGTCAGGTAGAGAAGCCCAGACACTCCTGTATCAGACCCACCAGGGCAGGCTGTTGTAATGAGACGGTCAGGTAGAGAAGCCCAGACACTCCTGTATCAGACCCACCAGGGCAGCCTGTTGTAATGAGACGGTCAGGTAGAGAAGCCCAGACACTCCTGTATCAGACCCTCCAGGGCAGCCTGTTGTAATGAGAGGGTCAGGTAGAGAAGCCCAGACACTCCTGTATCAGACCCAACAGGGCAGCCTGTTGTAATGAGACGGTCAGGTAGAGAAGCCAAGCCACTCCTGTATCAGACCCACCAGGGCAGCCTGTTGTAATGAGACAGTCAGGTAGAGAAGCCCAGACACTCCTGTATCAGACCCACCAGGGCAGGCTGTTGTAATGAGACGGTCAGGTAGAGAAGCCCAGACACTCCTGTATCAGACCCACCAGGGCAGCCTGTTGTAATGAGACGGTCAGGTAGAGAAGCCCAGACACTCCTGTATCAGACCCACCAGGGCAGCCTGTTGTAATAAGAGGGTCAGGTAGAGAAGCCCAGACACTCCTGTATCAGACCCACCAGGGCAGCCTGTTGTAATGAGACGGTCAGGTAGAGAAGCCCAGACACTCCTGTATCAGACCCACCAGGGCAGCCTGTTGTAATGAGACCGTCAGGTAGAGAAGCCCAGACACTCCTGTGTCAGACCCACCAGGGCAGCCTGTTGTAATGAGACAATCAGGTAGAGAAGCCCAGACACTCCTGTATCAGACCCACCAGGGCAGCCTGTTGTAATGAGAGGGTCAGGTAGAGAAGCCCAGACACTCCTGTGTCAGACCCACCAGGGCAGCCTGTTGTAATGAGACGGTCAGGTAGAGAAGCCCAGACACTCCTGTATCAGACCCACCAGGGCAGCCTGTTGTAATAAGAGGGTCAGGTAGAGAAGCCCAGACACTCCTGTGTCAGACCCACCAGGGCAGCCTGTTGTAATGAGACGGTCAGGTAGAGAAGCCCAGACACTCCTGTATCAGACCCACCAGGGCAGCCTGTTGTAATGAGAGGGTCAGGTAGAGAAGCCCAGACACTCTTGTATCAGACCCACCAGGGCAGCCTGTTGTAATGAGAGGGTCAGGTAGAGAAGCCCAGACACTCCTGTATCAGACCCAACAGGGCAGCCTGTTGTAATGAGACGGTCAGGTAGAGAAGCCCAGCCACTCCTGTATCAGACCCACCAGGGCAGCCTGTTGTAATGAGACGGTCAGGTAGAGAAGCCCAGACACTCCTGTATCAGACCCACCAGGGCAGCCTGTTGTAATGAGACGGTCAGGTAGAGAAGCCCAGACACTCCTGTATCAGACCCACCAGGGCAGCCTGTTGTAATGAGACGGTCAGGTAGAGAAGCCCAGACACTCCTGTATCAGACCCACCAGGGCAGCCTGTTGTAATGAGAGGGTCAGGTAGAGAAGCCCAGACACTCCTGTATCAGACCCACCAGGGCAGCCTGTTGTAATGAGACGGTCAGGTAGAGAAGCCCAGACACTCCTGTATCAGACCCACCAGGGCAGCCTGTTGTAATGAGAGGGTCAGGTAGAGAAGCCCAGACACTCCTGTATCAGACCCACCAGGGCAGCCTGTTGTAATGAGACGGTCAGGTAGAGAAGCCCAGACACTCCTGTATCAGACCCACCAGGGCAGCCTGTTGTAATGAGACGGTCAGGTAGAGAAGCCCAGACACTCCTGTATCAGACCCTCCAGGGCAGCCTGTTGTAATGAGAGGGTCAGGTAGAGAAGCCCAGACACTCCTGTATCAGACCCAACAGGGCAGCCTGTTGTAATGAGACGGTCAGGTAGAGAAGCCAAGCCACTCCTGTATCAGACCCACCAGGGCAGCCTGTTGTAATGAGACAGTCAGGTAGAGAAGCCCAGACACTCCTGTATCAGACCCACCAGGGCAGGCTGTTGTAATGAGACGGTCAGGTAGAGAAGCCCAGACACTCCTGTATCAGACCCACCAGGGCAGCCTGTTGTAATGAGACGGTCAGGTAGAGAAGCCCAGACACTCCTGTATCAGACCCACCAGGGCAGCCTGTTGTAATAAGAGGGTCAGGTAGAGAAGCCCAGACACTCCTGTATCAGACCCACCAGGGCAGCCTGTTGTAATGAGACGGTCAGGTAGAGAAGCCCAGACACTCCTGTATCAGACCCACCAGGGCAGCCTGTTGTAATGAGACCGTCAGGTAGAGAAGCCCAGACACTCCTGTGTCAGACCCACCAGGGCAGCCTGTTGTAATGAGACAATCAGGTAGAGAAGCCCAGACACTCCTGTATCAGACCCACCAGGGCAGCCTGTTGTAATGAGAGGGTCAGGTAGAGAAGCCCAGACACTCCTGTGTCAGACCCACCAGGGCAGCCTGTTGTAATGAGACGGTCAGGTAGAGAAGCCCAGACACTCCTGTATCAGACCCACCAGGGCAGCCTGTTGTAATAAGAGGGTCAGGTAGAGAAGCCCAGACACTCCTGTGTCAGACCCACCAGGGCAGCCTGTTGTAATGAGACGGTCAGGTAGAGAAGCCCAGACACTCCTGTATCAGACCCACCAGGGCAGCCTGTTGTAATGAGAGGGTCAGGTAGAGAAGCCCAGACACTCTTGTATCAGACCCACCAGGGCAGCCTGTTGTAATGAGAGGGTCAGGTAGAGAAGCCCAGACACTCCTGTATCAGACCCAACAGGGCAGCCTGTTGTAATGAGACGGTCAGGTAGAGAAGCCCAGCCACTCCTGTATCAGACCCACCAGGGCAGCCTGTTGTAATGAGACGGTCAGGTAGAGAAGCCCAGACACTCCTGTATCAGACCCACCAGGGCAGCCTGTTGTAATGAGACGGTCAGGTAGAGAAGCCCAGACACTCCTGTATCAGACCCACCAGGGCAGCCTGTTGTAATGAGACGGTCAGGTAGAGAAGCCCAGACACTCCTGTATCAGACCCACCAGGGCAGCCTGTTGTAATGAGAGGGTCAGGTAGAGAAGCCCAGACACTCCTGTATCAGACCCACCAGGGCAGCCTGTTGTAATGAGACGGTCAGGTAGAGAAGCCCAGACACTCCTGTATCAGACCCACCAGGGCAGCCTGTTGTAATGAGAGGGTCAGGTAGAGAAGCCCAGACACTCCTGTATCAGACCCACCAGGGCAGCCTGTTGTAATGAGACGGTCAGGTAGAGAAGCCCAGACACTCCTGTATCAGACCCACCAGGGCAGCCTGTTGTAATGAGACCGTCAGGTAGGGAAGCCCAGACACTCCTGTATCAGACCCACCAGGGCAGCCTGTTGTAATGAGACGGTCAGGTAGAGAAGCCCAGACACTCCTGTATCAGACCCACCAGGGCAGCCTGTTGTAATGAGAGGGTCAGGTAGAGAAGCCCAGACACTCCTGTATCAGACCCACCAGGGCAGCCTGTTGTAATGAGATGGTCAGGTAGAGAAGCCCAGACACTCATATCTGTTCCGCCCACTAGGGACATTTTGCTTTATGACCTAATATGTAATCAAGGTATGATTCATTCTGTGTATATGTAATTCTGTGTGATTAGTTAGGTATTTAGTAAATAAATAATTAAACCTAAACTTCTGACTTCAACTGTATATCTGTATTCTATTCTACTGTATTTTAGTCAATGCCACTCTGACATTGCTCATCCCAAAATGTATATATTTCTTAATTCTATTATTTTACTTTAGATGTGTATTGTTGTGAATTGTTAGATATTCCTGTTGGAGCCAGGAACACAAGCATTGTTAGATATTACTGCCCTGTTGGAGCTAGAAACACAAGCATTGTTAGATATTACTGCCCTGTTGGAGTCAGGAACACAAGCATTGTTAGATATTACTGCCCTGTTGGAGCTAGAAACACAAGCATTGTTAGATATTACTGCCCTGTTGGAGCCAGGAACACAAGCATTGTTAGATATTACTGCCCTGTTGGAGCTAGAAACACAAGCATTGTTAGATATTACTGCCCTGTTGGAGCCAGGAACACAAGCATTGTTAGATATTACTGCCCTGTTGGAGCTAGAAACACAAGCATTGTTAGATATTACTGCCCTGTTGGAGCCAGGAACACAAGCATTGTTAGATATTACTGCCCTGTTGGAGCTAGAAACACAAGCATTGTTAGATATTACTGCCCTGTTGGAGCTAGGAACACAAGCATTGTTAGATATTACTGCCCTGTTGGAGTCAGGAACACAAGCATTGTTAGATATTACTGCCCTGTTGGAGTCAGGAACACAAGCATTGTTAGATATTACTGCCCTGTTGGAGTCAGGAACACAAGCATTGTTAGATATTACTGCCCTGTTGGAGCTAGAAACACAATCATTGTTAGATATTACTGCCCTGTTGGAGCTAGAAACACAAGCATTGTTAGATATTACTGCCCTGTTGGAGCTAGAAACACAAGCATTTCAATACACCCATGATAACATCTGATAAATATTGGTATGTGTATGCGACCAATAAAATTAAATTTGATATTTTTGAAAGTGTTGGATAATTCTCAATCCGCGTTGTGTCTTGTCTAAGAACAGTCCTTATCTGTGGTACTGTATATTAACTATATACCACACCTCCTCAGTCCTTATCTGTGGTACTGTATATTAACTATATACCACACCTCCTCAGTCCTTATCTGTGGTACTGTATATTAACTATATACCACACCTCCTCAGTCCTTATCTGTGGTACTGTATATTAACTATATACCACACCTCCTCAGTCCTTATCTGTGGTACTGTATATTAACTATATACCACACCTCCTCAGTCCTTATCTGTGGTACTGTATATTAACTATATACCACACCTCCTCAGTCCTTATTGATTAATTACTACACATAGGTGTATTAAGGCATTATAAAGGTCATTAAAATAATGATACATACGTACTTCATAGAAACTGTTACCCTTCATATATTCTAACAACTCACATTTTAAGATTCATTATGTCATTTGTTCCATGTTAAGGACTCTAACCTTGGAACTAAACTATTTGTCTCCCTCTTGCTGTTGCATGCAGTACCTCTCTCTCTTCCTCCATTCCTCTAACCCCTCCCTCCTTCTAACCCCAGCCCTCTGGCAGAACCAGGAAGTCCCTCCCCTTCCCACAAACTCTCTTCTGAGGAAACGAAACTGATCTGAGTGTCTCTGTCGTCTGTCTGTGTGAGAGTGAACAACCGTCCAAATGGCTCAGCAGGGAGTTCTGCTGGACCAGGACCAGTTCTGTTGTTCTGTCTGTCTGGATCTACTGAAGGAGCCGGTGGCTATTCCCTGTGGACACAGTTACTGTAGGAGCTGTATTGAGGGCTGCTGGGATCAGGATGTTCTGAAAGGGGTCTATAGCTGTCCTCAGTGCAGAGAGACCTTCACTCCAAGGCCTAATCTGAGGAAAAATAACATGTTGGCTGAGCTGGTGGAGAAACTGAGGAAGACAGGACTCCAGGCTGCTCCCCCTCCTGCTCTGTGCTATGCTGGACCTGGAGATGTGGCGTGTGATTTCTGCACTGGGACCAGAAAGCAGAAAGCCCTCATGTCCTGTCTGGCGTGTCTGGCCTCTTACTGTGAGACTCACCTCCAACCTCACTATGAATTTCCTCCTTTGAAGAAGCACAAGCTGGTCAAAGCCAGGGCACAACTACAGGAGAAGATCTGCTCTCATCATGACAAACTGCTGGAGGTTTACTGTCGTACTGATCAGCAGTGTATCTGTTATCTGTGTACAATGGATGAACATAAAGGCCATGATACAGTGTCAGCTGCAGCAGAGAGGACTGAGAAACAGGTAAGACCAGAACAACTTGTTGGTGACTGTCTGATAAACAAAGAATTAAAGATACAGTAGGAACTCAATCTGTTTGAATATGAGATCATTCAAATGAAATGGATCCACAAATATGAACACACACCTTGAGTATATAGATATGTTAACCCAGATTCTCCAAATGTATCTCCATTTTCTAATGTCAAACACTATTATAATTCTGAATGGCCTTTTATGAGTCCAAAGTTCATTCTCAACCCCTTGATACATGAAGTCCTACCATAAAAACTATAATCATTCACATAGCAACATAATATAATATTGTAAAGGGACTTCCTCAGGATTGTCGACCTTCCTCTCTATGGGTCCTATGTCACATTACTATACTATTGATCTACTGGACTAATAAAGCTTGATAGCTCATTGAAGAGTGATTCTCCACAGAGGCAGCTGGGGATGAGTCAGCAGAAGGTCCAGCAGAGATTCCAGGAGAGAGAGAAGAAGCTGAAGGAGCTCCAACAGGCTGTGGAGTCTTTCAAGGTGAGTATTGTTGACCAGAGGAGACACACCATTTCACTTCTCTCCTCCAGTCAGAGAGAGAGAGAGAGAGGGGCACCTATTCAATCCCACTGACCCCACTGTTGGGAACAGGCTGTCTGGACCCCTTTCAGAGAATAGACTGGTTCATGTAACTGACTGGGCTGCCTCATCACATAACCATGAGTAACCATGACAACTCATGTCCCCTATACATTAAAATGGAACTGTCTCTCTCTCAATTGAATTAAATTCATAGGGCTTTATTGGCATGGTAATATATGTTTACATTGCCAAAGCAAGTGAAATAGACAATAAACAAAAGTGAAATAAACAATCAGAAATGAACAGTAAACATTACACTTGGAAGAGATTTGGGGGATGGGGGAGGGTCTATTAGAAGTTAGTAGGACTCTTTTATTTTCTCAGAAGTACTGAGTTAGGTAGGAGGATTTAGAGTGGTGTAAACCGTGATTGAACACACTCCAGAACAGTAGGTGGCGCCATGCACCTTTAACGTTGGTTTGAGGACCTCCATTATATCATAGAAGAAGAAGTTGGTCTGTGAGGGTTTTGTTGTTCCTGAGGAGGGCTACTATTCTTTTCTCTTTTGGTTTTCAAGTATTTTCAGAATGTATTAAAGCCAAAGCTAAAGCTTCCCTAAACAATTCAATATATCAGTCAATATATTTTCTCTGTGATTTATTTTCTCTCCGTCAACCGTTCCATCGCATCTTAACCGTCTTACCGGGCGGGCACTAGGACCCGGGGGAGGCTGCTGCTGCAGAGGCTGCTGCACCGCTCGTGACTGTCAGTCCTCCTTGTAGCTCATTGGTTAAGCTGTGGCTCGAGACTGTTAACAGTTAACGGACAGGAAACGGCTCTGACAGGACACATTCATGTCGAGGCAGTGATGTGAATGTGTGGTAAGTTAGAATAGAGAGAGAGAGTTTTCACTACTATATACTTTGGTCATAATCAAAGCTTTGTTAACCAATAGGTTTTTATGTGAGGCTGCCTGTAAGTTACAGTGTAACAGACGTTACTAACGGTAACGGTGTCTTTTAAATTCGACATAAGTTATGTGGCGATGATATCTAGTTAACGTTGTATTTAATGTAGTGTAATGACCTGACTAGATCATAAAGGAACAATTGTCCAGACAGAGGATTGAGTTACGAATTGACGGTTTATTAGCAACTTTACACAGGCTACTGTTTGGCCTTAGCTCACGCCAAATAAATGAAAGATACCCCACAAGCCAATCGGGACCTTCTCTTGTGAAGCCCAGACGTAAGAGAGAGAACAAAGGCTGAACCTTAACTTCCAATGCCCCGCCCCCTCCACGCCACTCCGCCAACCACCAGGATGCCCGGCATCAGAACATCCCAGGCATTCCTGTGATTGGCAGATAGCAGGTTGATTGGCATGTCGGACCCCGCGAACACTGGGAACTGGTAAGTAC
Organism: Oncorhynchus mykiss; assembly: GCF_057628025.1. Classification (NCBI taxonomy): domain Eukaryota; kingdom Metazoa; phylum Chordata; class Actinopteri; order Salmoniformes; family Salmonidae; genus Oncorhynchus; species Oncorhynchus mykiss. Next base: position 4,102,479 of record NC_143025.1, read on the forward strand.
AACACAACCACCTACTAGCCGAACACATAACACACAGCTGTCTGTGCGGGTCGCTACAGTAGTTTTACTATCTGTGCCAGGCTATAAATGACACAGATAATATCTAGTTAACGTTGTATTTAATGTAGTTTTACTATCTGTGCCAGGCTATAAATGACACAGATAATATCTAGTTAACGTTGTATTTAATGTAGTTTTACTATCTGTGCCAGGCTATAAATGACACAGATAATATCTAGTTAACGTTGTATTTAATGTAGTTTTACTATCTGTGCCAGGCTATAAATGACACAGATAATATCTAGTTAACGTTGTATTTAATGTAGTTTTACTATCTGTGCCAGGCTATAAATGACACAGATAATATCTAGTTAACGTTGTATTTAATGTAGTTTTACTATCTGTGCCAGGCTATAAATGACACAGATAATATCTAGTTAACGTTGTATTTAATGTAGTTTTAGGGAGGAGAGTAGAGCAGGACCAAGAGGTGTTCTGTACCTGTCTGTCCAGGAGGGAGGAGAGTAGAGCAGGACCAAGAGGTGTTCTGTACCTGTCTGTCCAGGAGGGAGGAGAGTAGAGCAGGACCAAGAGGTGTTCTGTACCTGTCTGTCCAGGAGGGAGGAGAGTAGAGCAGGACCAAGAGGTGTTCTGTACCTGTCTGTCCAGGAGGGAGGAGAGTAGAGCAGGACCAAGAGGTGTTCTGTACCTGTCTGTCCAGGAGGGAGGAGAGTAGAGCAGGACCAAGAGGTGTTCTGTACCTGTCTGTCCAGGAGGGAGGAGAGTAGAGCAGGACCAAGAGGTGTTCTGTACCTGTCTGTCCAGGAGGGAGGAGAGTAGAGCAGGACCAAGAGGTGTTCTGTACCTGTCTGTCCAGGAGGGAGAAGAGTAGAGCAGGACCAAGAGGTGTTCTGTACCTGTCTGTCCAGGAGGGAGGAGAGTAGAGCAGGACCAAGAGGTGTTCTGTACCTGTCTGTCCAGGAGGGAGGAGAGTAGAGCAGGACCAAGAGGTGTTCTGTACCTGTCTGTCCAGGAGGGAGGAGAGTAGAGCAGGACCAAGAGGTGTTCTGTACCTGTCTGTCCAGGACGGAGGAGAGTAGAGCAGGACCAAGAGGTGTTCTGTACCTGTCTGTTCAGGAGGGAGGAGAGTAGAGCAGGACCAAGAGGTGTTCTGTACCTGTCTGTCCAGGAGGGAGGAGAGTAGAGCAGGACCAAGAGGTGTTCTGTACCTGTCTGTCCAGGAGGGAGGAGAGTAGAGCAGGACCAAGAGGTGTTCTGTACCTGTCTGTCCAGGAGGGAGGACAAGTCCTGGTGGACTTGGAGAGCACTGAGTTCTGACTCAATGAGGTGCAGAGAGGCTACTGAACCTACTGTCTCTCTCTCTCTGTCTCTCTCTCTCTCTGTCTCACTCTCTCTCTCTGTCTCACTCTCTCTCTCTGTCTCACTCTCTCTCTCTGTCTCTCTCTCTCTCTCTCTCTCTCTCTCTCTCTCTCTCTCTCTCTCTCTCTCTCTCTCTCTCTCTCTCTCTCTCTCTCTCTCTAGCGCTCTGCACAGTCAGCAGTGGAGGACAGTGATCAGATCTTTACTGAGCTGATCCGCTCCATTGAGAGAAGGAGCTCTGAGGTGAAGGAGCTGATCAGAGCCCAAGAGAAGGCTCAAGTGAGTCAAGCTGAAGGACTCCTGGAGCAACTGAAGCAGGAGATAGCTGAGCTGAGGAAGAGAAGCACTGAGCTGGAGCAGCTCTCACACACAGAGGATCACATCCATTTCCTCCAGGTAACTAAACTGTCTTGTTATATGTGATATGAAATTAACTTCATGTGAAACTATTCATCTCAATCATTATGTTGTCCTGTCTCTCTCTCTCTCTGTCCGTCCCTCTCTCTCTCTCTGTCCGTCCCTCTCTCTCTCTCTGTCCGTCCCTCTCTCTCTCTCTGTCCGTCCCTCCCTCTCTCTGTCCACCCCCTCGCTCTGTCCGTCCCTCTCTCTCTCTGTCTGTCCCTCTCTCTCTCTCTATCCGTCCCTCTCTCTCTCTCTCTCTCTGTCCGTCCCCCTCTCTCTCTCTGTCCGTCCCTCTCTCTCTCTCTGTCCGTCCCTCCCTCTCTCTGTCCACCCCCTCGCTCTGTCCGTCCCTCTCTCTCTCTGTCTGTCCCTCTCTCTCTCTCTATCCGTCCCTCTCTCTCTCTGTCCGTCCCTCTCTCTCTCTGTCCGTCCCTCTCTCTCTGTCCGCCCCTCTCTCTTTCCGTCCCTCTCTCTCTCTATCCGTCCCTCTCTCTCTCTGTCCGTCCCTCTCTCTCTCTATCCGTCCCTCTCTCTCTGTCCGTCCCTCTCTCTCTCTATCCGTCCCTCTCTCTCTCTGTCCGCCCCTCTCTCTCTCTCTGTCCGTCCCTCTCAAATTCAAATTCAAATTCAAGCTGCTTTATTGGCATGAAAAACATTGTGTCAATATTGCCAAAGCAACAATGTATGCAATATACATTGTAACAAAATTATAAATGATAGCAAATAATAATATAAAATGGTAGTAAATTATAATACAAAATTAAATACAAAAATAATAACAATAAAATGGTAACAGTCTACAGTAAACATTAATAATTATAGTAATAACAATAATAGTAATAATAAGTAAGTTACTGTTTACTATGCAGATGTTATTATTCAGTGTCCCTCAGGCTATGGCAGGAAAATACATATTTGGCTGCAAGAGGAGCCATTGCTCCTTCGCCCATGAGTATTCTTAGTTTTTCCTCTGGGTTCAATTTGTAAAAATGTGGAATATATGTAGTCATTTCTGTGAATAATGAATCTCTTTGTGAGGAATATTTATCACAGTAAAGGAGAAAGTGCATCTCTGTCTCTACCTCCCCTGTCATGCAGTGACCACATACACGCTCTTCTTTGGGTAGCCATGTCTTTTTATGTCTGCCGGTTTCTATTGCCAATCGGTGGTCACTCAGCCTGTACTTGGTAAGGATCTGTCTCTGCTTCGTATCTCTGACAGAGTAGAGATAATCAGCCAATTCATATTCTCTGTTTAGGGTCAGATAGCAATTTAGTCGGCTTTGGGATTTTGTTTCGTTTTTCCAGTATTGTAAGTATGATTCCTTTGATTGGTTCATGATTTTGTTTATTGGAATTCTTTCTTTTGAAGCAGTGCTGGTGTCAGCTTGATTGGTGAGGTCCAACACCAGCTGACTGAGAGGGCTCGTTTCTGGGCTCAGCTCTTGGGCTTGAAGTGCTTTAAATTGCAGACTCGAATTTGGACTTGAATTTAGATGTAGCCAAAATTTTAATGATCTTTTCTGTATTTTCATTATTACTGGAAAACGGCCCAATTCTGCCCTACATGCATTAGTTGGTGTATTTCTCTGGACTTGTAGAATTTTCCGACAGAATTCTGCATGTAGGGTTTCAATTGGATGTTTGTCCCACATTTTAAAATCCAGTTTATTGAGTGGCCCCCAAACCTCACTTCCATAAAGTGCTATTGGTAGGATTACACTGTCAAATATTTTAGTCCAAATTCTAATTGGGATGTTGATTTTGAATAATTTCATTTTTATTGCATACATTGCTCTGCGGGCTTTTTCTTTGAGTGCCTTCACTGCCATATTAAAGTTTCTCGACGCAGATATGGTCAGACCAAGGTAGGTGTAATTTTTTGTGTGTTCAATTAAGGTGTTGTTCAGGGTGAATTTACATTTTTGTTTCTGACATCTGGGTTTTTTTTGGAAAATCATGATTTTAGTTTTTTGGAAATTTACTGCCAGGGCCCAATTATGGCAATATTGCTCCAGAATATTAATGTTTTGTTGAAGACCTTCTTTGGTTGGTGATAGAAGTACCAAGTCATCAGCATATAGCAGGTATTTCACCTCTGTGTCAAATAGTGTGAGTCCTGGGGCTGGAGATTGGTCCAACATGTCTGCTAATTCATTGATATAAATGTTGAAAAGATTTGGACTCAAATTGCAGCCTTGTCTCACACCTCGACATTGTGAAAAAAATTCTGTTCTTTGGTTTTTGATTTTTATTGCACACTTATTTTCTGTGTACATACATTTTATTAAGTCATACACCTTACCACCAAGCCCACTTTGTAGAATTTTGTAGAATAGCCCTTCGTGCCAAATCGAATCAAATGCTTTTTTAAAGTCAATAAAGCAAGCAAAGATTTTGCCCTCTTTTTTTTGGTGGACGTGTTTATTAATTAGTGTGTGTAAGGTGTATATATGGTCAGTAGTGCGATGGTTAGGGAGAAAGCCAATTTGACATTTACTTATTACATTTTTTTCTTGAAGAAAGGTTTGAATTCTTGAATTCAAAATGCTACAGAAAATCTTTCCCAAGTTACTGTTGACGCAAATTCCCCTGTAATTATTGGGGTCTGATTTGTCTCCACTTTTGTGGATAGGGGAGATGAGCCCCTGGTTCCAGACATCAGGGAAGCAGCCAGAAGTTAAAACCATGTTGAACAATTTAAGCACAGCATTTTGCAACTCAGGTGTGCTGTTTTTCAGCATTTCATTTCTGATGTTGTCTACACCACAAGCCTTTTTTGATTTAATAGATTTTAGCTTTTCATTTAGTTCTTGTTGGGTTATTGGGTAATCTAATGGATTTTGGTTGTTTTTAATGACTGATTCCAGGATGTTCAATTTTTCTTTAATTTCTAATTGGTTCTGGTTTAAGTCTTTTTGTGGGATGTTTTTGTATAGATTATCAAAGTAAGTTTTCCAAATTCCTACATCTTGTATGGCTAATTCTTGTGGCTTTGTTGTGCTTAAATTGTTCCACATGTCCCAGAACTGATTTTGGTCAATTGCGTTTTCAATTTCATCAAGTGTCTTGTTGGTATAATTCAATTTCTTGCATTTCAGTGTTTGTTTATACTGTTTCAGAGTTTCAAAGTATTCATATCGTAGCTCTGGGTTGTTTTGCTGCTTATGTTTTTTGTTTGACATTTGTCTTAGGTGTTTTCTAATTGTTTTACATTCATTATCAAACCATTTGTCAGAAACATTTTGATTTTTGCTTCTGATGTTGCATTGCTTTGGTTTTCTCAAATTTGCTTTCGATGCTGCTTTTTGGAATATGCAGTTGATGTTTTGGGTAGCTGAATTGACACCATCTTTATTGTTTTGGTACTGTGAGTTATTGAAAAACTGTATAGAGTTCATCATTTCATTTGAGTTCAATGTTTCAATGAATGCCTCTGCACTGTTTGGAGCCCATCTGAACGATTGGTTTATGTTGTAAAGTTTATTGGGCTGTTTTTTTGAATGAATATTGCCGGTTAATTTCTTCAGAAACACGTTGATCTGACTGTGATCTGACAATGGTGTCTGTGGTCTGACAGTGAATGCACTAATGGAGGAGGGGTCAATGTCAGTGATGGCATAATCGACTACACTTGTCCCAAGAGCTGAGCAGTAAGTAAACTGACCTAAAGAGTCCCCTCTGATTCTACCATTAAGCATGTACAGGCCTAAGGCTCGACAGAGATGTACTAACTCTTTTCCATTTTTGTTCAGTATTTGGTCAGGACTGTTTCTATTATTTATAATAGGGCTACTGTACAAGGAGGGGTGTCCAAATATGTGGTGGTTACCTCCCGCATCAGTGTAGTCAGGCTCAGAACCTGTTCTTGCATTGAAATCTCCACAAAGAAGCACTTTACCCTGCGCCTGAAATGTAATGATTTCTGTCTGGAGATTGTCAAAAAACTGATCATCATAATATGATGAATCTGAAGGAGGAGCATAAGCTGCACATATGTATACATCATTGTCACAATAGATTGTACCTTTGTTAAGTTTTAGCCAAATGTGAGTGGTACCTTTTTTCATTTCATTCAGTGCTAAGTCCTGCTTATGCCAAATGATGATTCCACCTGAGTCTCGGCCCCGTTTAACATTTTTATGTTTGATTGATGGTAGTAAACTTTCTCTATAGCCTGAGGGACACTGAGTATCTATGTCTCCACGACACCATGTTTCCAGTAGGATTATGATGTCCTGTCCCTTGATGTTTTTAATCAATTCTGGATTAGTTGTTTTATAACCAAAATGTGAAGAGTATAGGCCCTGGATATTCCAAGAGCTGATAGTTAATGATCTCATTTATAATAAGTGATATTCACTGGTTTGAGTAAAGTACATCGAAAAAAACAAAAAAAATAAAATATGTATATATACATATATATACATACACACATACACATATACATATATATACATACATACATACACATATACATACATATATACATACACATACATATATATATACATATATACATACACACACATACATACATACATATATATATACATATATATACACACACACACACATACATACATACATATATATATACATATATATACATACACATACACATACATATATATATATATATATATACACACATACATGCACATACACATATACACACATACATACATACATACACACACACGCGCACACACACACACACACACACACACACCATTACATATAATAATTATTATAATACCGGTGTCAATACATTTAGGAATATTTGTAAACAAATGAATAAGAATGGAATAAGATTGCATTGTACTTATGTTATGTGCAATCTGCAACCCTGTGTGTTTGTGTGTGTGTGTGTGCGCGTGCGTGCCCGTGTGTGAATTAAAGGGACTGTCTAGCTCAGTAGTCTGCATATTAGTTGCAGTAGTTGGCGCACCTCTCCTATCTCTGATTGTTCTAGGGGTCTTCTGCCAGAGGTTACCTCAGCATATGTAGGCTGACGATCTGACTGATACATGGTGTGGACTGCATCATGTGGTCTACTTCCCTGAAGGGCAGTGTTCTGACCGACCCTGGAGTAGTGGTCAGAGCTGTGTTGTGATGGGCTGGGTCTAGTAGAGCTGTGTTGTGATGGGACAGGTCTAGTAGAGCTGTGTTGTGATGGGCCGGGTCTAGTAGAGCTGCGTTGTGATGGGCCGGGTCTAGTAGAGCTGTGTTGTGATGGGCCGGGTCTAGTAGAGCTGTGTTGTGATGGGCCGGGTCTAGTAGAGCTCTCTCTCTCTCTCTCTCTCTGTCCGTTCCTCTCTCTCTCTCTCTCTGTCCGTCCCTCTCTCTGTCTGTCCCTCTCTCTCTCTGTCCGTCCCTCTCTCTCTCTGTCCGTCCCTCTCTCTCTCTGTCCGTCCCTCTCTCTCTGTGTCCGTCCCTCTCTCTGTCCGTCCCACTCTCTCTCTGTCTGTCCCTCTCTCTCTCTGTCCGTCCCTCTCTCTCTGTCCGTCCCTCGCTCTCTCTCTCTCTCTGTCCGTCCCTCTCTCTCTCTGTCCCCCCGCCCCTCTCTCTCTGTTCGCCCTTCTCTCTCTGTCTGTCCCTCTCTCTCCCTCTCTGTCCGTCCCTCTCTCTCTGTCTCTCTCTCTCTCTGTCCGTCCCTCTCTCTCTCTGTCCGTCTCTCTCTCTGTCCGTCCCTCTCTCTCTCTGTCCGTCCCTCTCTCTCTCTGTCCGCCCCTTTCTCTCTCTCTCTCCCTCTCTGTCCGTCCCTCTCTCTCTGTCTGCCCTTTTCTCTCCCTCTCTGTCCGTCCCTCTCTCTCTGTCTCTCTCTCTCGGTCCGCCCCTCTCTCTCTCTCTGTCCGTCCCTCTCTCTCTGTCTCTCTCTCTCTGTCTGCCCCTCTCTCTCTCTGTCCGCCCCTCTCTCTCTCTGTCCGCCCCTCTCTCTCTCTGTCCGCCCCTCTCTCTCTCTGTCCGTCCCTTTCTCTCTCTGTCTCTGTCTCTCTCTCTGTCCATCCGTTTCTCTCTCTGTCCGTCCCTCTCGCTCTCTCTCTGTCCGTCCCTCTCTCTCTCTGTCCGTTCCTCTCTCTCTCTATGTCCGTCCCTCTCTCTCTCTCTGTCCATCCCTCTCTCTCTCTCTGTCCATCCCTCTCTCTCTCTCTGTCCGTCCCTCTCTCTCTCTGTCCGTCCCTCTCTCTCTCTCTCTGTCCGTACCTCTCTCTCTCTGTGTCCGTCCCTCTCTCTCTGTCTGTCCCTCTCTCTCTCTGTCTGTCCCTCTCTCTCTCTGTCCGTCCCTCTCTCTCTCTGTCCGTCCCTCTCTCTCTCTCTGTCCGTCCCTCTCTCTCTCTCTGTCCGTCCCTCTCTCTGTCTGTCCCTCTCTCTCTCTCTGTCTGTCCCTCTCTCTCTCTGTCTGTCCCTCTCTCTCTCTGTCTGTCCCTCTCTCTCTCTCTGTCTGTCCCTCTCTCTCTCTGTCCGTCCCTCTCTCTCTCTCTGTCCATCCCTCTCTCTCTGTCTCTCTCTCGGTCCGCCTCTCTCTCTCTCTCTGTCCGTCCCTCTCTCTCTCTCTCTGTCCGCCCCTCTCTCTCTCTCCGTCCCTTTCTCTCTCTGTCTCTCTCTCTGTCCATCCCTTTCTCTCTCTCTCCGTCTCTTTCTCTTTCTGTCCACCCCTCTCTCTCTCCGTCCAACCCTCTCTCTCTCTCTGTCCACCCCCCTCTCTCTCTGTCCGTCCCTCTCTCTGTCTCTCTCTCTCTCTCTCTCTCTCTCTCTCTCTCTCTCTCTCTCTCTTTCTTTCTCTCTCTGTCTTCTCTCTTCTCTCTCTCTCTCTCTCTCTCTCTCTGTCTTCTCTCTTCTCTCTCTCTCTCTCTGTCTTCTCTCTTCTCTCTCTGTCTTCTCTCTTCTCTCTCTCTCTCTCTGTCTTCTCTCTGCTCTCTCTCTCTCTCTGTCTTCTCTCTACTCTCTCTCTCTCTCTCTCCAGAGTTATCAGTCTCTCTCTCTCTCTCTCTCTCTGTCTTCTCTCTCTCTCTCTCTCTGTCGTCTCTCTCTCTCTCTCTCTGTCGTCTCTCTCTCTCTCTCTGTCGTCTCTCTCTCTCTCTGTCGTCCCTCTCTCTCTCTCTGTCGTCCCTCTCTCTCTCTCTGTCGTCCCTCTCTCTCTCTGTCGTCCCTCTCTCTCTCTCTGTCGTCCCTCTCTCTCTCTCTGTCGTCCCCCTCTCTCTCTCTGTCGTCCCCCTCTCTCTCTCTGTCGTCCCCCTCTCTCTCTCTGTCGTCCCTCTCTCTCTCTGTCGTCCCTCTCTCTCTGTGTCCGTCCCTCTCTCTCTGTGTCCGTCCCTCTCTCTCTGTGTCCGTCCCTCTCTCTGTCTGTCCCTCTCTCTCTCTGTCGTCCCTCTCTCTCTGTGTCCATCCCTCTCTCTCTGTGTCCGTCCCTCTCTCTGTCTGTCCCTCTCTCTCTCTGTCCGCCCCTCTCTCTCTCTGTCCGTCCCTTTCTCTCTCTGTCTCTCTCTCTGTCCATCCCTTTCTCTCTCTCTCCGTCTCTTTCTCTTTCTGTCCACCCCTCTCTCTCTCTGTCCAACCCTCTCTCTCTCTCTGTCCACCCCACTGTCCAACCCACTCTCTCTCCAGTTATCAGTCTCTCTCTCTCTCTCTCTCCAGAGTTATCAGTCTCTCTCTCTCTCTCTCTCTCTCTCTGTCTTCTCTCTCTCTCTCTCTCTGTCGTCTCTCTCTCTCTCTCTCTGTCGTCTCTCTCTCTCTCTCTGTCGTCTCTCTCTCTCTCTGTCGTCCCTCTCTCTCTCTCTGTCGTCCCTCTCTCTCTCTCTGTCGTCCCTCTCTCTCTCTGTCGTCCCTCTCTCTCTCTGTCGTCCCTCTCTCTCTCTGTCGTCCCTCTCTCTCTCTCTGTCGTCCCTCTCTCTCTCTCTGTCGTCCCTCTCTCTCTCTCTGTCGTCCCCCTCTCTCTCTCTGTCGTCCCCCTCTCTCTCTCTGTCGTCCCCCTCTCTCTCTCTGTCGTCCCTCTCTCTCTCTGTCGTCCCTCTCTCTCTCTGTCGTCCCTCTCTCTCTCTGTCGTCCCTCTCTCTCTCTGTCGTCCCTCTCTCTCTCTGTCGTCCCTCTCTCTCTGTGTCCGTCCCTCTCTCTCTGTGTCCGTCCCTCTCTCTGTCTGTCCCTCTCTCTCTCTGTCGTCCCTCTCTCTCTCTGTCGTCCCTCTCTCTCTGTGTCCGTCCCTCTCTCTCTGTGTCCGTCCCTCTCTCTGTCTGTCCCTCTCTCTCTCTGTCGTCCCTCTCTCTCTCTGTCGTCCCTCTCTCTCTCGGTCCGCCCCTCTCTCTCTCTGTCCGCCCCTCTCTCTCTCTGTCCGTCCCTTTCTCTCTCTGTCTCTCTCTCTGTCCATCCCTTTCTCTCTCTCTCCGTCTCTTTCTCTTTCTGTCCACCCCTCTCTCTCTCTGTCCAACCCTCTCTCTCTCTCTGTCCACCCCACTGTCCAACCCACTCTCTCTCCAGTTATCAGTCTCTCTCTCTCTCTCTCTCTCTCTCTCTCCAGAGTTATCAGTCTCTCTCTCTCTCTCTCTCCAGAGTTATCAGTCTCTCTCTCTCTCCAGAGTTATCAGTCTCCCTCTCTCTCTCTCTCTCCAGAGTTATCAGTCTCTCTCCAGTATCAGTGTATCTTCAGACTTACCCAGCATCGTTGTCCGTCCTCTTCAGTACTTTGGAGATGTGAGTAAGACTGTGTCTGAACTGAGAGAGAAACTAGAAGACTTCCTTAAAGGAGAATGGACCAAGATCTCCACTACAGGTGTGTTGAAAACAATAAGAACATCAACTTTAGACCATTGAAAGTTCCCTACTAGTCATATACATGTGGAATATGGTCTGATGATAACATTCCCTCTCTCTGTCAATGTGTTTGTGTGTCTGTAGTGAATATAGTGGATGTTGTACTGCCTCCAGAGCCCAAGACCAGAGAACAGTTGTTACAATGTGAGTCTCTTTATTGTGAAGTAACTAACAGTCTCTTTTTACTGACACTCCTAACAATCCCTCTAGAAATATATAGCAATAGTAGATCTAATCAAAGACTGGGTATCTATCTGACTCCTCATATTTCTCTGATTTGATCTCTGCTGTGCTCTAATTAAAGACAGGGTAGATACAGTATCTGACTTAACTTATTGTTCTGACTCCCCTCATTGGTCTCTGCTCTTCTCCCAGATTCCTGTCAGCTCACACGGGACCCAAACACAGCATACACACACCTCTCTCTGTCTGAAGGGAACAGAAAGGTGACCAGTACAGGCCAAGTCCAACCATATCCTGACCATCCAGACAGATTCACCAACTACAGGCAGGTTCTGTGTAGAGAGGGTCTGTCTGGACGCTGTTACTGGGAGGTGGAGAGGACTGGTGGTGTTGTTACAGCAGTCTCATATAAAGACATCAGCAGAACAGAGAGAGGGAGTGGATTTGGAAACAATAACAAGTCCTGGAGTTTATATTACTATAGCGGTGAATATTATTTCAGACACAATAATGTTGTGACTAAAGTATCAGGCCCTCAGTCCTCCAGAGTAGGAGTGTACCTGGATCACAAGGCAGGTACTCTGTCCTTCTACAGTGTCTCTGACACAATGACCCTCCTCCACAGAGTCCAGACCACATTCACTCAGCCCCTCTATCCTGGGTTTTATGTCTCTGGTTCTGCTGAGCTGGTTAAACTGTAGTAGGGTCCACATAGATACTAGTCATGCTGGTGTAGTCTATAGCTGAGCTGGTTAAACTGTAGTAGGGTCCACATAGATACTAGTCATGCTGGTGTAGTCTATAGCTGAGCTGGTTAAACTGTAGTAGGGTCCACATAGATACTAGTCATGCTGGTGTAGTCTATAGCTGAGCTGGTTAAACTGTAGTAGGGTCCACATAGATACTAGTCATGCTGGTGTAGTCTATAGCTGAGCTGGTTAAACTGTAGTAGGGTCCACATAGATACTAGTCATGCTGGTGTAGTCTATAGCTGATCTGGTTAAACTGTAGTAGGGTCCACATAGATACTAGTCATGCTGGTGTAGTCTATAGCTGAGCTGGTTAAACTGTAGTAGGGTCCACATAGATACTAGTCATGCTGGTGTAGTCTATAGCTGAGCTGGTTAAACTGTAGTAGGGTCCACATAGATACTAGTCATGCTGGTGTAGTCTATACCTGAGCTGGTTAAACTGTAGTAGGGTCCACATAGATACTAGTCATGCTGGTGTAGTCTATAGCTGATCTGGTTAAACTGTAGTAGGGTCCACATAGATACTAGTCATGCTGGTGTAGTCTATAGCTGATCTGGTTAAACTGTAGTAGGGTCCACATAGATACTAGTCATGCTGGTGTAGTCTATAGCTGAGCTGGTTAAACTGTAGTAGGGTCCACATAGATACTAGTCATGCTGGTGTAGTCTATAGCTGAGCTGGTTAAACTGTAGTAGGGTCCACATAGATACTAGTCATGCTGGTGTAGTCTATAGCTGAGCTGGTTAAACTGTAGTAGGGTCCACATAGATACTAGTCATGCTGGTGTAGTCTATAGCTGAGCTGGTTAAACTGTAGTAGGGTCCACATAGATACTAGTCATGCTGGTGTAGTCTATAGCTGAGCTGGTTAAACTGTAGTAGGGTCCACATAGATACTAGTCATGCTGGTGTAGTCTATAGCTGAGCTGGTTAAACTGTAGTAGGGTCCACATAGATACTAGTCATGCTGGTGTAGTCTATAGCTGAGCTGGTTAAACTGTAGTAGGGTCCACATAGATACTAGTCATGCTGGTGTAGTCTATAGCTGAGCTGGTTAAACTGTAGTAGGGTCCACATAGATACTAGTCATGCTGGTGTAGTCTATACCTGAGCTGGTTAAACTGTAGTAGGGTCCACATAGATACTAGTCATGCTGGTGTAGTCTATAGCTGAGCTGGTTAAACTGTAAACTGATTTGTTATTAATTAAAATTCAATACAATGTTTTAATCTTGTACATTTCCATGAATCATGATGTCTGGTGTTGATGTATATTGGTTGTCATTCAGAACCATTGATATGTTTTCTCAGTTGGTTCTCTGTCTCTATGTAATTCTCCTCAGTATCATTGATCAGCTTGTTGGCTCGGTCCTAATTGATGTGTTCTCTGTCACCTGGAGCTGCATGGAAAATGGTCCAGGAACTAAAGGACAATTCAGGACTAGTCAGCCCACTACAAGCTGGTATCACTTACTTTCTACTAAACTATATGGTCTGGTTTCCCAGACACAGATGAATCCTAGTCCTGGACTAAACAGTATGTTCAATGTAGATGTCCAGGAAACCGGCCCTAAATGTGTCATCTTTCATCCTCCCATACTGCTCAGTCCAGCAACATTAAACCTGTCCAGCAGGTGGTGCTGTTGACCAAACAATAAAACCAGCAGACATCTTGACTTGCCACTCAGTATATCAGTAATGTTCAGAATAGTACTTTAATATCATTGGAGATTGATGGTCTTTTTAATCCACTATCCAGAGTCAGGAACAGATGAAGTTAGGTCTGCTACTGTTCAGTGATTAAATATGATTTATGGTGATGGGAAATAATAAAAAACACTCAACTTCATCTAGTAATAGTTTTCCTTTGTTATTTATTCCAAGGTGTGTCTTTAACTTGTAAATGTATTGTGTGGAGGTGAGCTAGTGGTGTGGCTGATAGAATAGAATGAAAAGGGAGGAGGGGAGGAAGAGGGGAGGAGTGAAGGGCTGTTCAAGAAAGCAGATGAGGAAGAGGAAGATGTTCAGGGGAATTACTGTCTCTGTTCCAAATGGTTCCCTATTCCCTACGTAGTGCACTACGGTGCTTCTGACCAGGTCTAAAGTAGTGTTCTACATAGGGAATAGGGTGTAGATTTATTACAATATCATGCTTTAGTGTTTGGCACAACAATATATTAGATCTCCACCCCCCCACTTCCTGTCTGTCATCCCCCAGTTCTGTTAAGACTTCCTCTCATTGAACTGGGCCTCATTCTAAATGGTCACTTTGTATTGGTGGTCCATACTGGTCTTTACTATGGTTCTACATACAGTATCTGTATTGATAGTCCATACTGGTCTTTACTATGGTTCCACATACAGTACCTGTATTGATAGTCCATACTGGTCTTTACTATGGTTCTACATACAGTATCTGTATTGATAGTCCATACTGGTCTTTACTATGGTTCTACATACAGTATCTGTATTGATAGTCCATACTGGTCTTTACTATGGTTCTACATACAGTACCTGTATTGATAGTCCATACTGGTCTTTACTATGGTTCCACATACAGTACCTGTATTGATAGTCCATACTGGTCTTTACTATGGTTCTACATACAGTATCTGTATTGATAGTCCATACTGGTCTTTACTATGGTTCTACATACAGTATCTGTATTGATAGTCCATACTGGTCTTTACTATGGTTCTACATACAGTACCTGTATTGATAGTCCATACTGGTCTTTACTATGGTTCTACATACAGTATCTGTATTGATAGTCCATACTGGTCTTTACTATGGTTCTACATACAGTATCTGTATTGATAGTCCATACTGGTCTTTACTATGGTTCTACATACAGTATCTGTATTGATAGTCCATACTGGTCTTTACTATGGTTCTACATACAGTATCTGTATTGATAGTCCATACTGGTCTTTACTATGGTTCTACATACAGTACCTGTATTGATAGTCCATACTGGTCTTTACTATGGTTCTACATACAGTACCTGTATTGATAGTCCATACTGGTCTTTACTATGGTTCTACATACAGTACCTGTATTGATAGTCCATACTGGTCTTTACTATGGTTCTACATACAGTACCTGTATTGATAGTCCATACTGGTCTGTACTATGGTTCTACATACAGTATCTGTATTGATAGTCCATACTGGTCTGTACTATGGTTCTACATACAGTACCTGTATTGATAGTCCATACTGGTCTTTACTATGGTTCTACATACAGTATCTGTACTGATAGTCCATACTGGTCTGTACTATGGTTCTACATACAGTACCTGTATTGATAGTCCATACTGGTCTTTACTATGGTTCTACATACAGTATCTATATTGATAGTCCATACTGGTCTTTACTATGGTTCTACATACAGTATCTGTATTGATAGTCCATACTGGTCTTTACTATGGTTCTACATACAGTATCTGTATTGATAGTCCATACTGGTCTTTACTATGGTTCTACATACAGTATCTGTACTGATAGTCCATACTGGTCTGTACTATGGTTCTACATACAGTACCTGTATTGATAGTCCATACTGGTCTTTACTATGGTTCTACATACAGTATCTATATTGATAGTCCATACTGGTCTTTACTATGGTTCTACATACAGTATCTGTATTGATAGTCCATACTGGTCTTTACTATGGTTCTACATACAGTATCTGTATTGATAGTCCATACTGGTCTTTACTATGGTTCTACATACAGTATCTGTATTGATAGTCCATACTGGTCTTTACTATGGTTCTACATACAGTATATGTATTGATAGTCCATACTGGTCTTTACTATGGTTCTACATACAGTATCTGTATTGATTTTTTATTATAGTTTTTATTTTGCCTTTATTTAACACAACATTAAACAACACTATAAACACACATACAGTACAACAATTACATATTACATTAAAAACACAAACATCTTGACTAATAACAGCTGGCCTAAAAACTAAAAATCTAAAAATCTAAAACCGCCAGTAATGTACATCATACCAGCTCCTTCCTGGCCTCCAGAGAAAAACAAGCCTGATGCCGGTAATGTACATCGTACCAGCTCCTTCCTGGCCTGCAGAGAAAAACAAGCCTCATTCCAGTAATGTACATCATACCAGCTCCTTCCTGGCCTCCAGAGAAAAACAAGCCTGATGCCAGTAATGTACATCATTCCAGCTCCTTCCTGGCCTCCAGTGATCAAGTTCTCCACATGAACAGTGAAGCTCAGCTTGTCATCAACCCACTCATCCAAATAGTTGTACACTTTGACTTGCTGTATAGTATGTCCAGCCCTTGTAGCAATGACATGATTAGTAACATGCCTGGCATCTGAAATTCAGAACCAGCTTCAAATCATACAGATTCAGTTGTATGATGTTAAATGCTCTTTGGGCATTTTCAAAAGATAAAGATAAACTACTACCACTTGAATACAGAACATTATCATCTGTATAAAAATGAACATCTGCTGTTTCATTAAGATCCCCAGTGTTGTTGATATACAAAAGGAACAACATTGGTCCCAAAATAGAACCTTGCGGAACACCTGAGCACACCTCTATGGACTCAGATTTACAACCATCCACCATTACACATTGTGTATGATTTGATTGGTTAATAAATTACCTAATCTAGATCATGACCTGTAATTACACAACATTTTAACCTTTGCACTAACACAGCATGGTCCACAGTGTCAAAAGCCTTCGACAAATCAATAAAGACAGACACACTTCTTGTCAAGAGCACAGTGGATGTCATGTAAAACCCTCCATGTTGCTGAAACAGTGCTGTGTCCAGACCTAAAGCCTGACTGCATCCATGTAAAACCCTCCATGTAGCTGAAACAGTGCTGTGTCCAGACCTAAAGCCTGACTGCATCCATGTAAAACCCTCCATGTAGCTGAAACAGTGCTGTGGCCAGACCTAAAGCCTGACTGCATCCATGTAAAACCCTCCATGTTGCTGAAACAGTGCTGTGTCCAGACCTAAAGCCTGACTGCATCCATGTAAAACCCTCCATGTTGCTGAAACAGTGCTGTGTCCAGACCTAAAGCCTGACTGCATCCATGTAAAACCCTCCATGTTGCTGAAACAGTGCTGTGTCCAGACCTAAAGCCTGACTGCATCCATGTAAAACCCTCCATGTAGCTGAAACAGTGCTGTGGCCAGACCTAAAGCCTGACTGCATCCATTAAAGAAGTTGTTTTCTTGGAGGCCTTCAGCTGCCTACTAACTAAGGACTCCAGTACCCTTTTGAAGACCTGAAGCATTATGGACTCTACCTCTGAACGAGGGTAATGAAACAGACGATATTCTACCATTCTGTACGAACGTCTTTACCAGAACTCCAAACAACACAAGCAGCTTTAACACACAGACACACCCCCCTGGAACATCCAGCCAATCAAACATAATCTAGCCCCTAAGACGCATCACACTACTTTGTTACAAGTGCATCGCAGAATCAGCAAGGCCCGAGAGGGGCGCCTGGTCTGAAAATGATTCAAGAACATGGATACGGTATGACCCCATTATACATTTGTTGATAGAATATGTTAAAACAATGTCAACTAATGTTTAATTTCAGACTCCAACAATATCTATACAAACAGAATCTCCAAAGCCAGACGAGAAAGGGGCGCAGTATCCAGGATTCCTCAGAACAGCGTCAAAATAACACAGCTCATTTAACTATATATTGTTAATATGTTAATATATAATTTTTATATAATATATATTTTATTTTTAATACCCTATTTTGTATATATTTTTCTTTCAGAGTCCTCCCAGGCGTGCACCAACACAGAATGCCCAATACGTGGAGAGGACGTGGTCGAGGAGGAATTCGGCACCCAGGACAGACATAGTAAAATATGAGTGAATATTGAAGTCTGATAGTTTCAAGGCTTTAGTAAATAACAATTCTGAGGTAGACGATTTGTTGATGTATGAGGTGGCCAAACAGCTTGATACAGCCAATTCTGAGGTAGAAACAACAGATCCTAAAGTAGATCAAGAGGTTTCTCACAGCCTTTTACATGGCTCTTAAAATCCAGAGAGGTTCGGCTACACCAACGAATGGTTGCTTTTCTAATGTGTCAATAGAGTCTAGATCCTTCTGGCATAAAAGCTTGTTAAACAACAATCTGATTCAAAAATGTAACATGGATCCTTCCAGAATACCAAAAGAACACATATCCGTAATTAACCAAATGAATGAGACAGGGCCGACATCTCCACCTATAATTCAGACACTTGAAAACCTGCTATCACAGATACCGGCAGAACTCATATCCTTAATTAACCAAATGAATGAGACAGGGCCGACATCTCCACCTATAATTCAGACACTTGAAAACCTGCTATCACAGATACCGGCAGAACTCATATCCTTAATTAACCAAATGAATGAGACAGGGCCGACATCTCCACCTATAATTCAGACACTTGAAAAGCTGTTATCACAGATACCGGCAGAACTCATATCCTTAATTAACCAAATGAATGAGACAGGGCCGACATCTCCACCTATAATTCAGACACTTGAAAACCTGCTATCACAGATACCGGCAGAACTCATATCCTTAATTAACCAAATGAATGAGAGCACAACATCCTTAACACCCTCCCTGCCACACACACACCTCCTTAAACTCCCATGTCCGAGGAGTCTGAGCAACCACACAATGTTTTTGAGGAATTGGAAAATGGTGTAATAAATCAGTGTTGATGGTTTTGATAGAAGTGTTTGTGTTGTTTACAGAAATAAATACAGCAATACAGAGAGTCGGCTGTTTTTTAATTTCACAGGGATGAATCAGAACCTTGATTATGCTGTTTTTTAATTTCACAGGGATGAATCAGAACCTTGATTATGCTGTTTTTTAATTTCACAGGGATGAATCAGAACCTTGATTATGCTGTTTTTTAATTTCACAGGGATGAATCAGAACCTTGATTATGCTGTTTTTTAATTTCACAGGGATGAATCAGATCCTTGATTATGCTGTTTTTTATGTTATGATATTGGA
Organism: Oncorhynchus mykiss; assembly: GCF_057628025.1. NCBI lineage: Eukaryota > Metazoa > Chordata > Actinopteri > Salmoniformes > Salmonidae > Oncorhynchus > Oncorhynchus mykiss. The sequence continues at coordinate 4,121,061 of NC_143025.1, forward strand.
TACTCTGAGCGAACTTTTAGAAAGGGCTACAGATTTTGCAGAACCTCGTGATGTCTTACAACATGAAATTTGTGGAGATAGTATGCAAAACACTATCTCTTGTTTTACCCAACGGCGAAGCAGATCTTGAACAATTTATAGCCCTGCTGGAACGACTTGTTCAATCTAATTTATGCGTCACAGCTGATAAGACCCTGGAGCTCGTTGCACAAATTGTACGTCAACCCTGAGGCGGAGGGGGTCAGAGAAGGAAACTTGATAGTCTCATGCAATCAGAAATCATAAACAGTAAAAGGACATATCTCATAAATGTTCACAATCCTGGTAATCAGTTATGCTTTGCAATAGGCCTATCACATTTACTCAACCCTGGATGTGACTGATCTAGAGGCTTTACAAAAGGCTAGGGAGCTCCAGAATGCAGTGGGTCTAGGTATACAGGAGGCTGTGGCTTTCTATGACATTGTCATATTTGAAAACTTTCTGAACATCAAGATTGTTGTTTTGTACCACAGTAGAGCTAATTCAGCTCTCTTGAAAGTCCAGAACAGCCCACAACCTCATCCTCAGATTCTGTACTTTTATGTGCAAAACACCCATTATTATGCTATTACCAACATCACAGCGTTTTTAGGAGCGCCTTATGTGTCCATCATGCCATACCGGCTACACCTGAAAGGGGGGGAACTCTTGTCGTTATAACTGTTCAGAGTATGTCAGGATGAAAATTTTCCGATGCAACCCTTAAACCTAACAGCCTGTGCAGATTGTCAACGCACATGGCGTTCGTCCTACTGCTGTGAAAAACACAAAATTGAATCATGGCACCCCAAGGCATGTAAATCTGTAAGCAGTTGAAATGTCCAAAATGCCATCACAATTACAACCTTAAAATAGACAGCCCTAAACCTCACGTGTGTGGAATCATACACTGCCCAATCTGTAAAGGACCTGAGAAAAGCAGAGTCGCTGAAGTGGTTCAAAAAGTGCCACACGAGTGTTATATTCAGCCCTTGGCTGAAGATGAACATTCAGAGAAATATGTGTTTTATCATTTTGAGAATAATCAGCAATCAGGTGTTAATTTGCCTATTTTTGTATCTCCCATGACTTTCAAGGGTGAAAAGTGGTCAGCAGATGCACCCAATTGTGCATGACTCTAAAAACACTTTAGAAAACCCCAGTACAGAAACTTCACGTGTATCGCTCACAATTCTAGAGCCTATGATTCCTATGTTCTTCTGAACCCCTTGATACAACAAGGCGTTGCACCCAGGGTCATAGTTCAAGGTAGTAAAATCTTGTGTTTTTTAGACCCCGCCTTCAACCAGAGATACATTGACAGTTTAAGTTTCTTACCCATGAGATTGGCTCAAATGCCAGAGGCCTTGGGTTTTGAAAACTCTGTGAAAGGTTGGTTCCCTCACTTTTTCACATCTGAGGAGAATCTACATTATATCGGATATTATCCCAGCCCAGAAATGTATGGGTGTGATCAAATGTCTCCCAAAGAGGGAGAGAGATTCATGACGTGGTATGAGACAGTTCATCATAACACCTTTCCATAAAGAGATGGAGTCATACTGTGACAACGATGTGGATATACTTCGTGACGGAAGCTTCAGGTTCAGAGAAGAGGTAATCAAAGATGCCGGCATTGACCCCTGGAGTTGTACAACTATTGCATCGGCATGCATGAAAACGTACACACTATCTGCCTACATCCTCTATAGCAATTCCCTCGCCTGACAACTACCGACGCCAATTCAAGTCATACTCTAGCGGGTCCATTCGATGGTTGGAGTACTTGGCCCAGGATAAAAACATTTTTTTTTCAACATGCTTTGAATAGTGGGGAGAAGGCGTTTGGGCCGTATCACGTAGATGTATACACAGAGATTGACGGTGTTGAGACAGTGTTTGAGTACAACGGTTGTTTCTTCCACGGTTGTAAATCATGCTTTGTGTCCCAGGCCATGTGTGTCGTAACCCAGAAGACTTTTGGGGAAATGTACCAGGAGTTCCAAGACAAATTGGAATCTTTACAGGTTACTTATGGTTTGAAAGGGAATGTGATGTGGAGCATGAGTGGACCGAACTCAAAAAGTCTGATCCTCATGTTTGAGCTTTCCTTTCCAGCTTTGACACACCAGAACCCTTGGAACCCCGACAGGCCTTGTATTGAGGCCGTACCAATGCTTTGACATTTAGGTATGTAGCGCAACCCGACGAGACAATAGGATATGTAGATTTTACATCCCTTTATCCTTATGTAATGAGTTCCTTTTGCTATCCTATGGGGCATCCTGAAATTATTCACTGTGACTTTGACTTACCACAAAACTATCTTGGTCTGATAAAAGCAACTGTTTACCCTCCCCGGGGTTTGTTTCTGCCCGTGTGGCCTTACAAGGGAGCTCAAGGAAAACTTTTCTCTGCCCTTTGTCATACCTGCAGTGAAAACAACAACCAGCCCTGCGATCATTCAGATCAAGAAAGAGCCCTGACAGGGGTTTGGGTCACACTTGAATTCTCTAAGGCTCTAGAGAGGGGTATCGTGTGGCCAAAATCTTTGAAGTGGGGAACTTTTCCAGGAAATCAGACACTCTTTTAAAATAGTACATCAATAACTTTTTGAGATGCAAGCAAATGGCTTCAGGCTATCCTGCATCGGTCACAGATCAGGAGAGCAAAGACAAATACATTCAGGACTATCACGACAGAGAAGGTATACATCTTGACCCTGACAGAATAGAGGTCAACAAAACCAAAATAAATCTGTAGAAGTTGATTTTAAACTCACTTTGGGGCAAACTTTCCCAGAGAAGCAATATGCTAACAGTGTCGATCAATAAAGATGCAAAGAATTTATAGGATATTTTGAACCCGTATGAAAAGGTCCAAAAATACACAAACCTCTTGCAAAGATATTGGGCCTTGGTAAAACAAGGTGAGAGACCAACCATTAACCTCTTGGATCTTGGAGAATTGTCATCAACTACACTAATTAGCATAGCGCAACGGTCAAAAAATATTACTAGAAAATATTCATATTCATGAAATCACAAGTGAAATATAGCGAAACACAGCTTAGCCTTTTGTTAATCACCCTGTCATCTCAGATTTTAAAATTATGCTTTACAGCCAAAGCAAGACAAGTGTTTGTGTAAGTTTATCGATAGCCTAGCATAGCATTATGTCCAGCTAGCAGCAGGAAGCTTGGTCACGAAAATCAGAAAAGCAATCAAATTAATTGTTTACCTTTGATGATCTTCGGATGTTTTCACTCACGAGACTCCCAGTTAGACAGCAAATGTTCCTTTTGTTCCTAGAGATAATTTTTATACCCAAAATACCTCCGTTTGTTGGTAGCATTATGTTGAGAAATCCACCGGAAATAGCGGTCACGACAACGCCGAAAAAAATGCAAAATTATATCCACAATATCGACAGAAACATGGCAAACGTTTTTTATAATCAATCCTCAAGGTGTTTTTCAAATACGTAAATTAAACTACGTCTAAAGGCTGTAGACACCTTATGGAATACGTAGAAAAAGGAATCTGGTTGATATCCCTTTCAATGGCCAATAGGGATACATAGGAGCACAACGGTTTCAAAATAAGAGGCACTTCCTGATTGGATTTTCCTCAGGGTTTCACCTGCAATATCAGTTCTGTTATACTCACAGACAATATTTTGACAGTTTTGGAAACTTTAGAGTGTTTTCTATCCTAATCTGTCAATTATATGCATATTCTAGCATCTGGTCCTGAGAAATAGGCCGTTTACTTTGGGAAACGTTATTTTTCCAAAAATAAAAATAGTGCGTAAATCTTCGTATATTTGCACTCACGAGACTCCCAGTTACACAATAAATGTTTGTTTTGTTCCATAAAGACTTTCTGTATATTCTGATTGTCTTTATATCCAAAAACCTCCATTTGGTTGGCGCGTTTTGTTCAGTAATTCCACAGGCTCGTGAGGTCACGACGGGCAGACGAAAATTCTAAATATTATCCATAAAGTTCGCAAAAACATGTCAAACATTTTTTATAATCAATCCTCAGGTTGTTTTTTTACAATAAATAAATGATAATATTTCAACCGGCCTTTTCATTAGAGAGAAAAATGTGTTCCTCCCAGAGCGAGCGCATAAAAAAATTAAAGGACACCACTGATGCAATGTGATCATTCTCGCTTATTTTTCAGAATAAAAGTCAAACTATATCTAAAGACTGGTCACACCTTGGGGAAGCCATAGGGAAAGGAATCTGGGTTATACTCACAGACAATATTTTGACAGTTTTGGAAACTTTAGTGTGTTTTCTATCTTAATCTGTCAATTATATGCATATTCTAGCTTCTGGGCATGAGAAATATGCAGTTTAATTTGGGCACGTTTTTCATCCAAATATCACAATACTGCCACGGTGACCCCACAGTAATCAGATCACGGTGACCCCACCGTAATCAGATCACGGTGACCCCACAGTAATCAGATCACGGTGACCCCACAGTAATCAGATTTATAGAATATCTATCCAATGTGGAAGCAAAGGTGTGATCAACGGTGACGTCCTCAACAACGGTGACGTCCTCAACAACGGTGACGTCCTCAACAACGGTGACGTCCTCAACAACGGTGACGTCCTCAACAACGGTGACGTCCTCAACAACGGTGACGTCTTCTACAATGGAGACGTCTTCTACAATGGTGACGTCCTCAACAATGGTGACGTCCTCTACAATGGTGACGCCCTCAACAATGGTGACGTAACGGTGACGTCTGACGTTCAGGGGAACAGTGGGTTAACTGTCTTGTTCAGGGGAACAGTGGGTTAACTGTCTTGTTCAGGGGAACAGTGGGTTAACTGCCTTGTTCAGGGGAACAGTGGGTTAACTGTCTTGTTCAGGGGAACAGTGGGTTAACTGCCTTGTTCAGGGGAACAGTGGGTTAACTGCCTTGCTCAGGGGAACAGTGGGTTAACTGCCTTGCTCAGGGGAACAGTGGGTTAACTGCCTTGCTCAGGGGAACAGTGGGTTAACTGCCTTGTTCAGGGGAACAGTGGGTTAACTGCCTTGTTCAGGGGAACAGTGGGTTAACTGCCTTGTTCAGGGGAACAGTGGGTTAACTGCCTTGTTCAGGGAACAGTGGGTTAACTGCCTTGTTCAGAGGAACAGTGGGTTAACTGCCTTGTTCAGGGGAACAGTGGGTTAACTGCCTTGTTCAGGGGAACAGTGGGTTAACTGCCTTGTTCAGGGGAACAGTGGGTTAACTGCCTTGTTCAGGGGAACAGTGGGTTAACTGCCTTGTTCAGGGGAACAGTGGGTTAACTGCCTTGTTCAGGGAACAGTGGGTTAACTGCCTTGTTCAGAGGAACAGTGGGTTAACTGCCTTGTTCAGGGGAAGAACAACAGATGTCTACCTTGTCAGCTCGGGGATTCGATCAAACAACATTCAATCAAACAACAACGCTCTAACCACCACGCTACCTGCCACACGGCCCAACACTCTAACCACTACGCTACCTGCAGCACGGCCCAACGCTCTAACCACCACGCTACCTGCCCAACACTCTAACCACTACGCTACCTGCCCCACGGCCCAACGCTCTAACCACCACGCTACCTGCCCAACACACTAACTACTACGCTACCTGCCCCACGGCCCAACGCTCTAACCACTACGCTACCTGCCCAACACTCTAACCACTACGCTACCTGCCCAACGCTCTAACCACTACGCTACCTGCCCAACACTCTAACCACTACGCTACCTGCCCAACGCTCTAACCACTACGCTACCTGCCCAACACTCTAACCACTACGCTACCTGCCCAACGCTCTAACCACTACGCTACCTGCCACCCCAATAATAATAAAATACTTGGCTGTTTCACCTGGTCGTTGTTTCTCAGAGGCACCAGGTAAATGTGTTTCATAGACACCTGATGCCTCTTCAAAAGGCAGGATGATGGTAGACTGATGGACGCCACGTTGGCAAAGGTGTCTTCGTTCTCCTCATTGGCCTGATTTATTTCAGACAGCTGTATGTCATTCCTGTCCCTCACCATTTCCTCCACTGTCCTCTCCCGCTGGTCAGTATATCATTCCTGTCCCTCACCATTTCCTCCACTGTCCTCTCCTGCTGGTCAGTATATCATTCCTGTCCCTCAGCATTTCCTCCACTGTCCTCTCCTGCTGGTCAGTATATCATTCCTGTCCCTCACCATTTCCTCCACTGTCCTCTCCCGCTGATCAGTATATCATTCCTGTCCCTCAAAATTTCCTCCACTGTCCTCTCCTGCTGGTCAGTATATCATTCCTGTCCCTCACCATTTCCTCCACTGTCCTCTCCTGCTGGTCAGTATATCATTCCTGTCCCTCACCATTTCCTCCACTGTCCTCTCCTGCTGGTCAGTCAGCACACGATCACCACCATGGGGTCTTCTGTCTATTCTGAGGGTAGAACAGAGTTTACTGTCAATAGATCCTACTGGAACAATCCTGGAACATGTTGACATGCATTACAATATGTCATTTCCTGTAAAGGTAAAGCATAGTGCACATCCTGCTGACTTACCGCTTTTCTTAGTGAAATGTTCTCATGATGGAATTTGCCAGTTGATCTTTTCAGATTGGGGTGAACTAATGTGTCGGCCTCTGTCATGGTAAGACCTCTGTTGACCACATGATCAACGACGATGGACCGGACTTCATTAGATACAACAGTTCCCTGCCGCCTGCCTCCATCTCTCTGATGTCCACCTCTCTGAGGGCTCCTTAGAGAGGGCTTCATGTTTTGAGTTTGTACTAAGAGTTGTGAAATGTAGCTTTCCTTCTCTACTCCTCACAAATGTAAAAGCATTGGATTGGTGTTGACATGGGGTAGAGGGAGTTTACATAAACCAGTCATTTCCTTTAAATCCATGAAGGGAAGTGGACAAGTTCACACTTAGAAAGGAGAGATAATTGTTACACACCCCATGTGTTCTGATAACTACAGGAATGAAACCAGATTGAGGTTGTCTGCTTTCTATACACACACACACACACACACACACACACAGAGAGAAAGAGAGAACAAGTTAGTCTGGAGGGACGAGAGATTCGACGCTGAGCTACCGCAGTGTCAGTGGCTATAAGTCCCGGCCGGCATGTTGAGCTCAATCGGTTAAGATATTATTGCATCAAGATAAACAACGGGTCAGATGGCGACTAGAACAACTGTTCAATAGCTAAACGGCCCAAGATCCAGCAAGTCAGAATCTTTAAGTCATTTGAGTCAGGTGGCAATTACCCGAAGTCAAATGGTTGTCTAAATGAATTCAGAATTCAAGAAGTCAAAAGCAAATGTCTCTTTATATACCTTTTTGATTCTGCTCCAGATCGCGTCAGTGTTCCCTCTGTCAGACACAAGACATCAATGACACAACAGTCCATATAAGCGCTTCTGCTTAAGGCAGAGCTTTACTCTAATAGCAGTGTTTCTAACAGCTTCTCCCATTCGTCAGGAGTATCCTCAGTGTGCGGGGTTGGTGTTTGTTGATACCAGTCTATTGGGGTGGATGGTTGGATGGCGCCATCTTCTGGTGATTGAGTCCAATCCGGTAGTTCCATTGATGCCGATTGGGTTATTGGTAAAGGGGACAATGGGGCCAGGGGGGCAAGGGGGAGATCCATTTGGCATTTCACTACAGATGTATATATCATAGAAGAGTGTTATTGTTTTTAGGCCAGCTGTTATTAGTCAAGATGTTTGTGTTTTTAATGTAATATGTAATTGGTGTACTGTATGTAGAACCATAGTGAAGACCAGTATGGACTATCAATACAGGTACTGTATGTAGAACCATAGTAAAGACCAGTATGGACTATCAATACAGGTACTGTATGTAGAACCATAGTAAAGACCAGTATGGACTATCAATACAGATACTGTATGTAGAACCATAGTAAAGACCAGTATGGACTATCAATACAGGTACTGTATGTAGAACCATAGTAAAGACCAGTATGGACTATCAATACAGATACTGTATGTAGAACCATAGTAAAGACCAGTATGGACTATCAATACAGGTACTGTATGTAGAACCATAGTAAAGACCAGTATGGACTATCAATACAGATACTGTATGTAGAACCATAGTAAAGACCAGTATGGACTATCAATACAGATACTGTATATAGAACCATAGTAAAGACCAGTATGGACTATCAATACAGGTACTGTATGTAGAACCATAGTAAAGACCAGTATGGACTATCAATACAGGTACTGTATGTAGAACCATAGTAAAGACCAGTATGGACTATCAATACAGATACTGTATGTAGAACCATAGTAAAGACCAGTATGGACTATCAATACAGGTACTGTATGTAGAACCATAGTAAAGACCAGTATGGACTATCAATACAGGTACTGTATGTAGAACCATAGTAAAGACCAGTATGGACTATCAATACAGGTACTGTATGTAGAACCATAGTAAAGACCAGTATGGACTATCAATACAGGTACTGTATGTAGAACCATAGTAAAGACCAGTATGGACTATCAATACAGATACTGTATGTAGAACCATAGTAAAGACCAGTATGGACTATCAATACAGGTACTGTATGTAGAACCATAGTAAAGACCAGTATGGACTATCAATACAGATACTGTATGTAGAACCATAGTAAAGACCAGTATGGACTATCAATACAGGTACTGTATGTAGAACCATAGTAAAGACCAGTATGGACTATCAATACAGGTACTGTATGTAGAACCATAGTAAAGACCAGTATGGACTATCAATACAGATACTGTATGTAGAACCATAGTAAAGACCAGTATGGACTATCAATACAGGTACTGTATGTAGAACCATAGTAAAGACCAGTATGGACTATCAATACAGATACTGTATGTAGAACCATAGTAAAGACCAGTATGGACTATCAATACAGGTACTGTATGTAGAACCATAGTAAAGACCAGTATGGACTATCAATACAGATACTGTATGTAGAACCATAGTAAAGACCAGTATGGACTATCAATACAGATACTGTATGTAGAACCATAGTAAAGACCAGTATGGACTATCAATACAGGTACTGTATGTAGAACCATAGTAAAGACCAGTATGGACTATCAATACAGGTACTGTATGTAGAACCATAGTAAAGACCAGTATGGACTATCAATACAGATACTGTATGTAGAACCATAGTAAAGACCAGTATGGACTATCAATACAGGTACTGTATGTAGAACCATAGTAAAGACCAGTATGGACTATCAATACAGGTACTGTATGTAGAACCATAGTAAAGACCAGTATGGACTATCAATACAGGTACTGTATGTAGAACCATAGTAAAGACCAGTATGGACTATCAATACAGATACTGTATGTAGAACCATAGTAAAGACCAGTATGGACTATCAATACAGGTACTGTATGTAGAACCATAGTAAAGACCAGTATGGACTATCAATACAGATACTGTATGTAGAACCATAGTAAAGACCAGTATGGACTATCAATACAGGTACTGTATGTAGAACCATAGTAAAGACCAGTATGGACTATCAATACAGATACTGTATGTAGAACCATAGTAAAGACCAGTATGGACTATCAATACAGATACTGTATGTAGAACCATAGTAAAGACCAGTATGGACTATCAATACAGGTACTGTATGTAGAACCATAGTAAAGACCAGTATGGACTATCAATACAGGTACTGTATGTAGAACCATAGTAAAGACCAGTATGGACTATCAATACAGATACTGTATGTAGAACCATAGTAAAGACCAGTATGGACTATCAATACAGGTACTGTATGTAGAACCATAGTAAAGACCAGTATGGACTATCAATACAGATACTGTATGTAGAACCATAGTAAAGACCAGTATGGACTATCAATACAGATACTGTATGTAGAACCATAGTAAAGACCAGTATGGACTATCAATACAGGTACTGTATGTAGAACCATAGTAAAGACCAGTATGGACTATCAATACAGATACTGTATGTAGAACCATAGTAAAGACCAGTATGGACTATCAATACAGGTACTGTATGTAGAACCATAGTAAAGACCAGTATGGACTATCAATACAGATACTGTATGTAGAACCATAGTAAAGACCAGTATGGACTATCAATACAGATACTGTATGTAGAACCATAGTAAAGACCAGTATGGACTATCAATACAGATACTGTATGTAGAACCATAGTAAAGACCAGTATGGACTATCAATACAGGTACTGTATGTAGAACCATAGTAAAGACCAGTATGGACTATCAATACAGGTACTGTATGTAGAACCATAGTAAAGACCAGTATGGACTATCAATACAGGTACTGTATGTAGAACCATAGTAAAGACCAGTATGGACTATCAATACAGGTACTGTAGTAGAACCATAGTAAAGACCAGTATGGACTATCAATACAGATACTGTATGTAGAACCATAGTAAAGACCAGTATGGACTATCAATACAGGTACTGTATGTAGAACCATAGTAAAGACCAGTATGGACTATCAATACAGGTACTGTATGTAGAACCATAGTAAAGACCAGTATGGACTATCAATACAGATACTGTATGTAGAACCATAGTAAAGACCAGTATGGACTATCAATACAGGTACTGTATGTAGAACCATAGTAAAGACCAGTATGGACTATCAATACAGGTACTGTATGTAGAACCATAGTAAAGACCAGTATGGACTATCAATACAGGTACTGTATGTAGAACCATAGTAAAGACCAGTATGGACTATCAATACAGATACTGTATGTAGAACCATAGTAAAGACCAGTATGGACTATCAATACAGATACTGTATGTAGAACCATAGTAAAGACCAGTATGGACTATCAATACAGATACTGTATGTAGAACCATAGTAAAGACCAGTATGGACTATCAATACAGGTACTGTATGTAGAACCATAGTAAAGACCAGTATGGACTATCAATACAGGTACTGTATGTAGAACCATAGTAAAGACCAGTATGGACTATCAATACAGGTACTGTATGTAGAACCATAGTAAAGACCAGTATGGACTATCAATACAGGTACTGTATGTAGAACCATAGTAAAGACCAGTATGGACTATCAATACAGGTACTGTATGTAGAACCATAGTAAAGACCAGTATGGACTATCAATACAGATACTGTATGTAGAACCATAGTAAAGACCAGTATGGACTATCAATACAGATACTGTATGTAGAACCATAGTAAAGACCAGTATGGACTATCAATACAGGTACTGTATGTAGAACCATAGTAAAGACCAGTATGGACTATCAATACAGGTACTGTATGTAGAACCATAGTAAAGACCAGTATGGACTATCAATACAGATACTGTATGTAGAACCATAGTAAAGACCAGTATGGACTATCAATACAGGTACTGTATGTAGAACCATAGTAAAGACCAGTATGGACTATCAATACAGGTACTGTATGTAGAACCATAGTAAAGACCAGTATGGACTATCAATACAGGTACTGTATGTAGAACCATAGTAAAGACCAGTATGGACTATCAATACAGATACTGTATGTAGAACCATAGTAAAGACCAGTATGGACTATCAATACAGGTACTGTATGTAGAACCATAGTAAAGACCAGTATGGACTATCAATACAGATACTGTATGTAGAACCATAGTAAAGACCAGTATGGACTATCAATACAGGTACTGTATGTAGAACCATAGTAAAGACCAGTATGGACTATCAATACAGATACTGTATGTAGAACCATAGTAAAGACCAGTATGGACTATCAATACAGATACTGTATGTAGAACCATAGTAAAGACCAGTATGGACTATCAATACAGGTACTGTATGTAGAACCATAGTAAAGACCAGTATGGACTATCAATACAGGTACTGTATGTAGAACCATAGTAAAGACCAGTATGGACTATCAATACAGATACTGTATGTAGAACCATAGTAAAGACCAGTATGGACTATCAATACAGGTACTGTATGTAGAACCATAGTAAAGACCAGTATGGACTATCAATACAGATACTGTATGTAGAACCATAGTAAAGACCAGTATGGACTATCAATACAGATACTGTATGTAGAACCATAGTAAAGACCAGTATGGACTATCAATACAGGTACTGTATGTAGAACCATAGTAAAGACCAGTATGGACTATCAATACAGATACTGTATGTAGAACCATAGTAAAGACCAGTATGGACTATCAATACAGGTACTGTATGTAGAACCATAGTAAAGACCAGTATGGACTATCAATACAGATACTGTATGTAGAACCATAGTAAAGACCAGTATGGACTATCAATACAGATACTGTATGTAGAACCATAGTAAAGACCAGTATGGACTATCAATACAGATACTGTATGTAGAACCATAGTAAAGACCAGTATGGACTATCAATACAGGTACTGTATGTAGAACCATAGTAAAGACCAGTATGGACTATCAATACAGGTACTGTATGTAGAACCATAGTAAAGACCAGTATGGACTATCAATACAGGTACTGTATGTAGAACCATAGTAAAGACCAGTATGGACTATCAATACAGGTACTGTAGTAGAACCATAGTAAAGACCAGTATGGACTATCAATACAGATACTGTATGTAGAACCATAGTAAAGACCAGTATGGACTATCAATACAGGTACTGTATGTAGAACCATAGTAAAGACCAGTATGGACTATCAATACAGGTACTGTATGTAGAACCATAGTAAAGACCAGTATGGACTATCAATACAGATACTGTATGTAGAACCATAGTAAAGACCAGTATGGACTATCAATACAGGTACTGTATGTAGAACCATAGTAAAGACCAGTATGGACTATCAATACAGGTACTGTATGTAGAACCATAGTAAAGACCAGTATGGACTATCAATACAGGTACTGTATGTAGAACCATAGTAAAGACCAGTATGGACTATCAATACAGATACTGTATGTAGAACCATAGTAAAGACCAGTATGGACTATCAATACAGATACTGTATGTAGAACCATAGTAAAGACCAGTATGGACTATCAATACAGATACTGTATGTAGAACCATAGTAAAGACCAGTATGGACTATCAATACAGGTACTGTATGTAGAACCATAGTAAAGACCAGTATGGACTATCAATACAGGTACTGTATGTAGAACCATAGTAAAGACCAGTATGGACTATCAATACAGGTACTGTATGTAGAACCATAGTAAAGACCAGTATGGACTATCAATACAGGTACTGTATGTAGAACCATAGTAAAGACCAGTATGGACTATCAATACAGGTACTGTATGTAGAACCATAGTAAAGACCAGTATGGACTATCAATACAGATACTGTATGTAGAACCATAGTAAAGACCAGTATGGACTATCAATACAGGTACTGTATGTAGAACCATAGTAAAGACCAGTATGGACTATCAATACAAAGTGACCATTTAGAATGAGGCCCAGTTCAATGAGAGGAAGTCTTAACAGAACTGGGGGATGACAGACAGGAAGTGGGCGGGTGGAGATCTAATATATTGTTGTATCAAACACTAAAGCATGATATTGTAATAAATCTACACCCTATTCCCTACGTAGAACACTACTTTAGACCTGGTCAGAAGCACCGTAGTGCACTACGTAGGGAATAGGGAACCATTTGGAACAGAGACAGTAATTCCCCTGAACATCTTCCTCTTCCTCATCTGGTTTCTTGAACAGCCCTTCACTCCTCCCCTCTTCCTCCCCTCCTCCCTTTTCATTCTATTCTAACAGCCACACCACTAGCTCACCTCCACACAATACATTTACAAGTTAAAGACACACCTTGGAATAAATAACAAAGGAAAACTATTACTAGATGAAGTTGAGCGTTTTTTATTATTTCCCATCACCATAAATCATATTTAATCACTGAACAGTAGCAGACCTAACTTCATCTGTTCCTGACTCTGGATAGTGGATTAAAAAGACCATCAATCTCCAATGATATTAAAGTACTATTCTGAACATTACTGATATACTGAGTGGCAAGTCAAGATATCTGCTGGTTTTATTGTTTGGTCAACAGCACCACCTGCTGGACAGGTTTAATGTTGCTGGACTGAGCAGTATGGGAGGATGAAAGATGACACATTTAGGGCCGGTTTCCTGGACATCTACATTGAACATACTGTTTAGTCCAGGACTAGGATTCATCTGTGTCTGGGAAACCAGACCATATAGTTTAGTAGAAAGTAAGTGATACCAGCTTGTAGTGGGCTGACTAGTCCTGAATTGTCCTTTAGTTCCTGGACCATTTTCCATGCAGCTCCAGGTGACAGAGAACACATCAATTAGGACCGAGCCAACAAGCTGATCAATGATACTGAGGAGAATTACATAGAGACAGAGAACCAACTGAGAAAACATATCAATGGTTCTGAATGACAACCAATATACATCAACACCAGACATCATGATTCATGGAAATGTACAAGATTAAAACATTGTATTGAATTTTAATTAATAACAAATCAGTTTACAGTTTAACCAGCTCAGCTATAGACTACACCAGCATGACTAGTATCTATGTGGACCCTACTACAGTTTAACCAGCTCAGCTATAGACTACACCAGCATGACTAGTATCTATGTGGACCCTACTACAGTTTAACCAGCTCAGCTATAGACTACACCAGCATGACTAGTATCTATGTGGACCCTACTACAGTTTAACCAGCTCAGCTATAGACTACACCAGCATGACTAGTATCTATGTGGACCCTACTACAGTTTAACCAGCTCAGCTATAGACTACACCAGCATGACTAGTATCTATGTGGACCCTACTACAGTTTAACCAGCTCAGCTATAGACTACACCAGCATGACTAGTATCTATGTGGACCCTACTACAGTTTAACCAGCTCAGCTATAGACTACACCAGCATGACTAGTATCTATGTGGACCCTACTACAGTTTAACCAGCTCAGCTATAGACTACACCAGCATGACTAGTATCTATGTGGACCCTACTACAGTTTAACCAGCTCAGCTATAGACTACACCAGCATGACTAGTATCTATGTGGACCCTACTACAGTTTAACTAGCTCAGCAGTACCATTGAGCCTAAACCCAGGATAGAGGGGCTGAGTGAATGTGGTCTGGACTCTGTGGAGGAGGGTCATTGTGTCAGAGACACTGTAGAAGGACAGAGTACCTGCCTTGTGATCCAGGTACACTCCTACTCTGGAGGACTGAGGGCCTGATACTTTAGTCTCAACATTATTGTGTCTGAAACAATAACCACCTCTATAGTAATATAAACTCCAGGACTTGTTATTGAATCCAAATCCACCATCATTACCTCTCTCTGTTCTGCTGATATCTTTATATGAGACTGCTGTAACAACATAACCAGTCCACTCCACCTCCCAGTAACAGCGTCCAGACAGACCCTCTCTACACAGAACCTGCCTGTATTTGGTGAATCTGTCTGGATGGTCAGGATATGGTTGGACTTGGCCTGTACAGGTCACCTTTCTGTTCCCTTCAGACAGAGAGAGGAGTGTGTCTGCTGTGTTTGGGTCCAGTGTGAGCTGACAGGAATCTAGGAGAAGAGCAGAGACCAATGAGGGGAGTCAGAACAATAAGTTAAGTCAGATACTGTATCTACCCTGTCTTTGATTAGAGCACAGCAGAGATCAAATCAGAGAAATATGAGGAGTCAGATAGATACCCAGTCTTTGATTAGATCTACTATTGCTATATATTTCTAGAGGGATTGTTAGGAGTGTCAGTAAAAAGAGACTGTTAGTTACTTCACAATAAAGAGACTCACATTGTAACAACTGTTCTCTGGTCTTGGGCTCTGGAGGCAGTACAACATCCACTATATTCACTACAGACACACAAACACATTGACAGAGAGAGGGAATGTTATCATCAGACCATATTCCACATGTATATGACTAGTAGGGAACTTTCAATGGTCTAAAGTTGATGTTCTTATTGTTTTCAACACACCTGTAGTGGAGATCTTGGTCCATTCTCCTTTAAGGAAGTCTTCTAGTTTCTCTCTCAGTTCAGACACAGTCTTACTCACATCTCCAAAGTACTGAAGAGGACGGACAACGATGCTGGGTAAGTCTGAAGATACACTGATACTGGAGAGAGACTGATAACTCTGGAGAGAGAGAGAGAGAGAGACTGATAACTCTGGAGAGAGAGAGAGAGAGAGAGAGAGACTGATAACTCTGGAGAGAGAGAGAGAGAGAGACTGATACCTCTGGAGAGAGAGAGAGAGAGAGAGACTGATACCTCTGGAGAGAGAGAGAGAGAGACTGATAACTCTGGAGAGAGAGAGAGAGAGAGAGACTGATACCTCTGGAGAGAGAGAGAGAGAGAGAGAGACGGACAGAGAGAGAGAGAGGGACGGACAGAGAGAGAGAGAGGGACGGACAGAGAGACGGACAGAGAGAGAGAGAGGGACGGACAGAGAGAGAGAGAGACGGACAGAGAGAGGGACGGACAGAGAGAGAGAGAGAGGGACGGACAGAGAGAGAGACAGACAGGACAACATAATGATTGAGATGAATAGTTTCACATGAAGTTAATTTCATATCACATGTAACAAGACAGTTTAGTTACCTGGAGGAAATGGATGTGATCCTCTGTGTGTGAGAGCTGCTCCAGCTCAGTGCTTCTCTTCCTCAGCTCAGCTATCTCCTGCTTCAGTTGCTCCAGGAGTCCTTCAGCTTGACTCACTTGAGCCTTCTCTTGGGCTCTGATCAGCTCCTTCACCTCAGAGCTCCTTCTCTCAATGGAGCGGATCAGCTCAGTAAAGATCTGATCACTGTCCTCCACTGCTGACTGTGCAGAGCGCTGGAGAGAGAGAGAGAGAGAGAGAGAGACGGAGAGAGAGAGATAGAGACAGAGTGAGACAGTAGGTTCAGTAGTCTATCTGCACCTCATTGAGTCAGACCTCTGCCACCCTGCTCTCCAGGTCCACCAGGCCTTGTCCTCCCTCCTGGACAGACAGGTACAGAACACCTCTTGGTCCTGCTCTACTCTCCTCCCTCCTGGATAGACAGGTACAGAACACCTCTTGGTCCTGCTCTACTCTCCTCCCTCCTGGACAGACAGGTACAGAACACCTCTTGGTCCTGCTCTACTGTCCTCCCTCCTGGACAGACAGGTACAGAACACCTATTGGTCCTGCTCTACTCTCCTCCCTCCTGGACAGACAGGTACAGAACACCTCTTGGTCCTGCTCTACTCTCCTCCCTCCTGGACAGACAGGTACAGAACACCTCTTGGTCCTGCTCTACTCTCCTCCCTCCTGGACAGACAGGTACAGAACACCTCTTGGTCCTGCTCTACTCTCCTCCCTCCTGGACAGACAGGTACAGAACACCTCTTGGTCCTGCTCTACTCTCCTCCCTCCTGGACAGACAGGTACAGAACACCTCTTGGTCCTGCTCTACTCTCCTCCCTCCTGGACAGACAGGTACAGAACACCTCTTGGTCCTGTTCTACTCTCCTCCCTCCTGAACAGACAGGTACAGAACACCTCTTGGTCCTGCTCTACTCTCCTCCCTCCTGGACAGACAGGTACAGAACACCTCTTGGTCCTACTCTACTCTCCTTCCTCCTGGACAGACAGGTACAGAACACCTCTTGGTCAAATCAAATCAAATGTATTTATATAGCCCTTCGTACATCAGGTGATATCTCAAAGTGCTGTACAGAAACCCCAGACAGCAAGCAATGCAGGTGTAGAAGCACGGTGGCTAGGAAAAACTCCCTAGAAAGGCCAAAACCTAGGAAGAAACCTAGAGAGGAACCAGGCTGTGGGGTGGCCAGTCCTCTTATATATATATATATATATCATATCATCATCTTGGACCAAGAGGTTTTCTGTACCTGTCTCACTATCATGGAATATCCCTCTCTCTCCGGCCACACAGACCCCCCGGGGTTAACTAGATATTATCTGTGTCATTTATAGCCTGGCACAGATAGTAAAACTACATTAAATACAACGTTAACTAGATATTATCTGTGTCATTTATAGCCTGGCACAGATAGTAAAACTACATTAAATACAACGTTAACTAGATATTATCTGTGTCATTTATAGCCTGGCACAGATAGTAAAACTACATTAAATACAACGTTAACTAGATATTATCTGTGTCATTTATAGCCTGGCACAGATAGTAAAACTACATTAAATACAACGTTAACTAGATATTATCTGTGTCATTTATAGCCTGGCACAGATAGTAACACTACATTAAATACAACGTTAACTAGATATCATCGCCACATAACTTATGTCGAATTTAAAAGACACCGTTACCGTTAGTAACGTCTGTTACACTGTAACTTACAGGCAGCCTCACATAAAAACCTATTGGTTAACAAAGCTTTGATTATGACCAAAGTCTATAGTAGTGAAAACTCTCTCTCTCTATTCTAACTTACCACACATTCACATCACTGCCTCGACATGAATGTGTCCTGTCAGAGCCGTTTCCTGTCCGTTAACTGTTAACAGTCTCGAGCCACAGCTTAACCAATGAGCTACAAGGAGGACTGACAGTCACGAGCGGTGCAGCAGCCTCTGCAGCAGCAGCCTCCCCCGGGTCCTAGTGCCCGCCCGGTAAGACGGTTAAGATGCGATGGAACGGTTGACGGAGAGAAAATAAATCACAGAGAAAATATATTGACTGATATATTGAATTGTTTAGGGAAGCTTTAGCTTTGGCTTTAATACATTCTGAAAATACTTGAAAACCAAAAGAGAAAAGAATAGTAGCCCTCCTCAGGAACAACAAAACCCTCACAGACCAACTTCTTCTTCTATGATATAATGGAGGTCCTCAAACCAACGTTAAAGGTGCATGGCGCCACCTACTGTTCTGGAGTGTTTTCAATCACAGTTTACACCACTCTAAATCCTCCTACCTAACTCAGTACTTCTGAGAAAATAAAAGAGTCCTACTAACTTCTAATAGACCCTCCCCCATCCCCCAAATCCCTTCCAAGTGTAATGTTTACTGTTCATTTCTGATTGTTTATTTCACTTTTGTTTATTGTCTATTTCACTTGCTTTGGCAATGTAAACATATATTTCCATGCCAATAAAGCCCTATGAATTTAATTCAATTGAGAGAGAGACAGTTCCATTTTAATGTATAGGGGACATGAGTCGTCATGGTTACTCATGGTTATGTGATGAGGCAGGCCAGTTGGTCACATGAACCAGTCTATTCTCTGAAAGGGGTCCAGACAGCCTGTTCCCTCCCAACAGTGGGGTCAGTGGGATTGGATAGGGGCCCCTCTCTCCCTCTCTCTGACTGGAGGAGAGAAGTGAAATGGTGTGTCTCCTCTGGTCAACAATACTCACCTTGAGAGACTCCACAGCCTGTTGGAGCTCCTTCAGCTCCTTCTCTCTCTCCTGGAATCTCTGCTGGACCTTCTGCTGACTCATCCCCAGCTGCCTCTGTGGAGAATCACTCTTCAATGAGCTATCAAGCTTTATTAGTCCAGTAGATCAATAGTATATTAATGTGACATAGGACCCATAGAGAGGAAGGTCTACAATCCTGAGGAAGTCCCTTTACAATATTATATTATGTTGCTATGTGAATGATTATAGTTTTTATGGTAGGCCTACATGTATCAAGGGGTTGAGACTGAACTTTGGACTCATAAAAGGCCATTCAGAATGATAATAGTGTTTGACTTTAGAAAATGGTGATACATTTGGAGAATCTGGGTTAACATATCTATATACTCAAGGTTTGTGTTCATATTTGTGGATCCATTTCATTTGAATGATCTCATATTCAAACAGATTTAGTTCCTACTGTATCTTTAATTCCTTGTTTATCAGACAGTCACCAACAAGTTGTTCTGGTCTTACCTGTTTCGCAGTCCTCTCTGCCTCAGCTGACACTGTATCATGGCCTTTATGTTCATCCATCACACACAGCAGACAGATACACTGCTGATCGGTACGACAGTAAACCTCCAGCAGTTTGTCATGATGAGAGCAGATCTTCTCCTGTAGTTGTGCGGTGGCTTTGACCAGCTTGTGCTTCTTCAAAGCAGGAGATTCATAGTGAGGTTGGAGGTGAGTCTCACAGTAAGAGGCCAGACATGCCAGACAGGACATGAGGGCTTTCTGCTTTCTGGTCCCAGTGCAGACATCGCACGCCACATCTCCAGGTCCAGCATAGCACAGAGCAGGAGGGGGAGCAGCCTGGAGTCCCATCTTCCTCAGTTTCTCAACCACCTCAGCCAACATGTTATTTTTCCTCAGATTAGGCCTTGGAGTGTAAGTCTCTCTGCACTGAGGACAGCTATAGACCCCTTTCAGAACATCCTGATCCCAGCAGCCCTCAATACAGCTCCTACAGTAACTGTGTCCACAGGGAATAGTGACCGGCTCCTTCAGTAGATCCAGACAGACAGAACAACAGAACTGGTCTTGGTCCAGCAGAACTCCCTGATGAGCCATTTGGACGGTTGTTCACTCTCTCACAGACCGACGACACAGAGACTCAGATCAGTTTCGTTTCCTCAGAAGAGAGTTTGTGGGAGGGGGAGGGACTTCCTGGTTCTGCCAGAGGGGTGAGGTTAGAAGGAGGGAGGGGTTAGATGAATGGAGGAAGAGAGAGAGGAACTGCATGCAACAGCAAGAGGGAGACAAATAGTTTTGTTCCAAGGTTAGAGCCCTTAACATGGAACAAATGACATAATGAATCTTAAAATGTGAGTTGTTAGAATATGTGAAGGGTAACAGTTTCTATGAAGTACGTATGTATCATTATTTTAATGACCTTTATAATGCCTTATAATGCACCTATGTGTTGTAATTCATCAATAAGGCCTGATTAGGTGTGGTATATTAGTGGTAGATGTTGAGTCTCCATTATTGCTCTATTTGGTAGTGGTAGTGGGGTGGTAGATGTCTAGTCTCCCTTACGGCTCTAATCTGTTAGTGGTAGATGTCTATTCTCCCTTATGGCTCTAATCTGTTAGTGGTAGATGTCTAGTCTCCCTTACGGCTCTAATCTGTTAGTGGTAGATGTCTATTCTCCCTTACGGCTCTAATCTGAAAGTGGTAGTGGGGTGGTAGATGTCTAGCCTCCCTTACGGCTCTAATCTGTTAGTGGTAGATGTCTAGTCTCCCTTACAGCTCTAATCTGAAAGTGGTAGTGGGGTGGTAGATGTCTAGCCTCCCTTATGGGTCTAATCTGATAGTTGTAGTGGGGTGGTAGATGTCTCTTCTCCCTTACGGCTCTAATCTGATAGTGGTAGATGTCTGGTCTCCTTTATGGCTCTAATCTAATAGTGGTAGTGGGGTGGTAGATGCCGAGTCTCCCTGTTGGCTCTATTCTGATAGTGGTAGTGGGGTGAAAGATGCCTAGCCTCCCTTCTGGCTCTAATCTGATAGTGGTAGTGGGGTGGTAGATGTCTAGTCTCCCTTCTGGCTCTAATCTGATATGGCTCTAATCTGATAGTGGTAGATGTCTAGGCTCCCTTATGGCTCTAATCTGATAGTGGTAGTGGGGTGGTAGATGTCTAGTCTCCCTTACGGCTCTAATCTGAAAGTGGTAGATGTCTCATCTCCCTTACGTCTCTAATCTGATCGTGGTAGATGTCCATGTGTTCTACATCCTGGGTATTACTGTCATCACCTCAGCAGATAAATAACTGTGTTCTACATCCTGGGTATTACTGTCATCACCACAGCAGATTCAGCAATTTACAAAATAATTTGAGCTGAAGTTGGGATTTTATTTTAGGAATAAGGCCTGTGTTTATTTGTTTTATTTCACCTTTATTTAACCAGGTTAAGTTGGAAACTAGGAGGAGGCTGGAAGGAGGCTAGTATCTGCTACATTTATGCCTTTACTAGACTATGGGGATATTTTATATATGAATGCTTCCATTCAGTGTTTGAGATCAATTGACTCCTTTACCATTGAGATGTATTATAAACTGCAAAACCCTTACACACCACTGCACTTTGTATATCAGGGTTGGCTGGCCTTCTCTAGTCAATTGTAGGCTCAGTCACTGGTATACTTTTATTTACAAAGCCATTTTGGATTTACTACCATTTTTGGGGGGCATTTTTATTGTTCAGAAATGTGGTGGTTCAGAAATGTGGTGGGTACTCTCTTCGTTCGCTGGACTTTATCCTGCCAACTGTTCCAACTGTTCCAAATGTTCCAACTGTTCCAAATGTTCCAAATGTTCCAACTGTTCCAACTGTTCCAACTGTTCCAAATGTTCCAAATGTTCCAAATGTTCCAACTGTTCCAACTGTTCCAACTGTTCCAAATGTTCCAAATGTTCCAAATGTTCCAAATGTTCCAACTGTTCCAAACGTCCGAACTGAATTTGGTAAAAGGGCTTTTATGTGCTCTGCGCCATCATCTTGGAACGCCTTACAAAATTATTTTAAACTGGAAGAACTTGTCCCGATTGGTGTTTTTAAATCACCGATGAAGGATTTTGAGGCTGATTCCCTGACCTGTCAATGTTTTTTATTTGTTTTTTTACTAGATTACTTGTAGTGTTTCATGTTGTCTGTCTGTAATTGTGACTTGGTGCTGCCTACCTTGACCAGAACACTCTTGAAAAAAGAGATTTCAAATCTCAATGAATATTGAATTCACGTAGAAATATGTGTTATAGATCTGTCATTCTCATTTAAAACAAGTCTAATCAGCTGTAGATCAGTTCTATGCACGCTATTTCTATGTTTCCCATTCTTTAGTTTTTGCATCTTTTACTTTCGGTTTTGTACACCAGCTTCAAACAGTTAAGTGTTAGGGGGCACTAATTAGATTTTTGGATGAAAAACGTTCCCGTTTTAAACAAGATATTTTGTCACGAAAATATGCTCGACTATGCATATAATTGACATTTTTGGATAGAAAACACTCTGACGTTTCCAAAACTGCAAAGATATTGTCTGTGAGTGCAACAGAACTGATGTTACAGGCGAAACCCAGATACAAATCCAACCAGGAAGTGCTGCATTTTTTGAAACCGCCTCATGCCAATGACTCCTTATATGGCTGTGAATGAGCTACGAATAAGCTTACATTTTCCACGTATTCCCCAAGGTGTCTACAGCATTGTGACGTATTTTTACGCATTTCCATTGAAGAATAGCCGTAAGGGACCATATTTAGCATGTGGTCACATGGTGTCTCCCGCAGAAAATCTTGCGTAAAATACTGAGGTAGCCATTTTTCCAATCGCTTCTTTTGAGAAACCAATTGCCTCGACGGATATATTATCGAATATATATGTTAAAAACACCTTGAGGATGGATCCTAAACAACGTTTGTCGTGTTTCTGTTGATATTATGGAGCTCATTTTGAAAAAAGTTTGGCGTTGTAGTGGTAGCATTTTCCGGTCGATTTCTCAGCCAAGCATGATGAACAAACGGGAGCTATTTCGCCTACAAAAATAATATTTTTTGGAAAAAAGGAACATTTGCCATCTAACTGGGAGTCTCCTGAGTGAAAACATCCGATGTTCTTCAAAGGTAAATTATTTAATTTGGTTGCTTTTCTTATTTCCGTGAAAATGTTGCCTGCTGCCAGCAGAGCCTAGCATAGCATTATGCCATGATAAACTTACACAAATGCTTGTCTAGCGTTGGCTGTAACGCATATTTTGAAAATCTGAGATGACAGTGTTGTTAACAGAAGGCTAAGCTTGTGTTTGAATATATTGATTTCATTTCATTTGCGATTTTCATGAACAGGAAAAGTTTCTAGGGGTATTTGTGTCTGCTGCATTATGCTAATTCGTTTGAGGCTATGATTACGCTCCCGGATCCGGGATTGCTAGTCGCAATTAAAAACCTAGATTTTGATTCTGAAAAATATATTTCACAGCAGTTTAGATGATACAATGATGTGAGGCATTGAAACCATCATCAATCAGAGTTATACGTTGAGAAAAGAGAAATGAAATCTCAACTCTGAATCCTGCTCTGGGTCACTCTGGGGACTCTATGGCTTCAGAATCTACTAGATGGTGAGTTATCAGACTATTTTATAGTTAGTGTTATTGTCTTTAGACATTTTAAATATTCTGTGTCTTGAATGTCACGTCTTAATATCCAGATGTACGTAATTAGTATGTGATAGAATGTAGTTGAGGCTCCTCAGAGGATCGGGGAGGACCATCCTACCTGAATTTCATATCATATTTTTGAGTGAAATATTTTTAAATGTTCAACTTTTTAGAAAAAAACTATACAAAAATATTCACTTCACCAAATAACTGATTAAAACACTGTTTTTTAATGGTCTACAGTAGCCTCAACAGCACTCTGTAGGGTAGCCCCATGGTGTAGCCGGAGGACAGCTAGCTTCCGTCCTCCTCTGGGAACATTGACTTCAATACAAAACCTAGGAGGCTCATGGTTCTCACCCCCTTCAATACACTTACACAGTAATTATGACCACTTGGGGCGGCAGGGTAGCCTAGTGGTTAGAGCGTTGGACTAGTAACCGGAAGGTTGCAAGTTCAAATCCCCGAGCTGACAAGGTACAAATCTGTCGTTCTGCCCCTGAACAGGCAGTTAACCCACTGTTCCTAGGCCGTCATTGAAAATAAGAATTTGTTCTTAACTGACTTGCCTAAGCATAAGCTACAGCTAGGACTGCAGTGCATAAAATGTGGTGAGTAGTTTATTCAAAGAGAGAGAAAGACAATCGTTGAACAGATTTTAACAAATTAATTGAAATGAATGTTCATTTACATGCACTGTAATGTAACTGAAGAGGAAACATTTATGTTAATCTGAATTCTAATTGTAATAGTCTGTTGATCAAAACATAATGAACCTCCTCTGTTGTCTGTCTAGAAACGGTGCTGTTAAAGACTCTGCTTGTGTTTTGTCATCAGAGACAAGTCTAAACCAGGTTTATTCAGCCCCCTGGATGCTGCATCTGCATCGCTTGTAAATAACCAAACAATCATTTATGCAGTCAAACGTTTGGACATACTGGTCGAGGAAATTCTAATCAAGTAAGGGAGAAGAGACTTTCAATTTCTTCAAACAATCAACCTTTAATATTGATTAATTATTGCAATAATGGAGCTGGTCAAGGACCTCCCGTAGGTGATCAATAATGGAGCTGGTCAACGACCTCCCGTAGGTGATCAATAACGGAGCTGGTCAACGACCTCCCGTAGGTGATCAATAATGGAGCTGGTCAACGACCTCCCATAGGTGATCAATAATGGAGCTGGTCAACGACCTCCCGTAGGTGATCAATAATGGAGCTGGTCAACGACCTCCCGTAGGTGATCAATAACGGAGCTGGTCAACGACCTCCCGTAGGTGATCAATAATGGACCTTGTTTCCTTCTTGTGCTTATGTGTATCGGGTCTGTGAGGTCATAGCGCACAAACAAGTGATAACGACAGGTCTGTTATTCCTTTCTCTACCAAGCTAGCCTCTGTTCTCTTCATATCTCCACACAGATGTGCACTTGGAAGATACGAAAAGGACAGGATGGTCTGAAGAACTGTGGTCACTCTCAGAGGCTCTATGTCTTATGCCGTGTGACCAAGTTACTCAGAAGCAAAGATGATTGGAAACCACACAGGTCTATTCTGTTCCTCAAGTTTATCTCTATTCGATGTACTTGACCACAGTTTAACCACATACCTAGACCAGCTGCGGGGAGAGAACGCGGAAGGGAGGAACCAACCCTGAGGAGGGGAAGTGGTTAAGCTATAGTTTCACTCCTCCATATGTGCACAGCAATATGCCTTATTTGCTCGTTACCATCTCGAAACTCCTATGCTAAACTCCAATATTAAACTCCAATATTAAACTCCAATACTAAAGTCCTATACTAAAGTCCTATACTAAAGTCCTATACTAAACTCCTATACTAAACTCCTATACTAAACTCCTATACTAAACTCCTATACTAAACTCCTATACTAAACTCCCATACTAAACTCCCATACTAAACTCCCATACTAAACTCCCATACTAAACTCCCATACTAAACTCCTATACTAAACTCCTATACTAAACTCCTATACTAAACTCCTATACTAAACTCCTATACTAAACTCCTATACTAAGCTCCTATACTAAACTCCTATACTAAGCTCCTATATTAAGCTCCTATATTAAGCTCCTATACTAAACTCCTATACTAAACTCCTATACTAAGCTCCTATACTAAACTCCTATACTAAACTCCTATACTAAACTCCTATACTAAACTCCTATACTAAACTCCTGTACTAAACTCCTGTACTAAACTCCTATACTAAGCTCCTATACTAAACTCCTATACTAAACTCCTATACTAAACTCCTATACTAAACTCCTATATTAAGCTCCTATATTAAGCTCCTATACTAAACTCCTATACTAAACTCCTATACTAAGCTCCTATACTAAACTCCTATACTAAACTCCTATACTAAGCTCCTATACTAAACTCCTATACTAAACTCCTATACTAAACTCCTATACTAAGCTCCTATACTAAACTCCTATACTAAACTCCTATACTAAACTCCTATATTAAGCTCCTATACTAAACTCCTATACTAAACTCCTATACTAAACTCCTATACTAAGCTCCTATACTAAACTCCTATACTAAACTCCTATATTAAGCTCCTATACTAAACTCCTATATTAAGCTCCTATACTAAACTCCTATACTAAACTCCTATACTAAGCTCCTATACTAAACTCCTATACTAAACTCCTATACTAAACTCCCATACTAAACTCCCATACTAAACTCCTATACTAAACTCCTATACTAAACTCCTATACTAAACTCCTATACTAAGCTCCTATACTAAACTCCTATACTAAGCTCCTATACTAAACTCCTATACTAAACTCCTATACTAAACTCCTATACTAAACTCCTATATTAAGCTCCTATACTAAACTCCTATACTAAACTCCTATACTAAACTCCTATACTAAACTCCTATACTAAACTCCTATATTAAGCTCCTATACTAAACTCCTATATTAAGCTCCTATACTAAACTCCTATATTAAGCTCCTATACTAAACTCCTATACTAAACTCCTATATTAAACTCCTATACTAAACTCCTATACTAAACTCCTATATTAAACTCCTATACTAAACTCCTATATTAAGCTCCTATATTAAGCTCCTATACTAAACTCCTATACTAAACTCCTATACTAAACTCCTATACTAAACTCCTATACTAAACTCCTATACTAAACTCCTATACTAAACTCCTATATTAAACTCCTATACTAAACTCCTATACTAAACTCCTATACTAAACTCCTATACTAATCTCCTATACTAAACTCCTATACTAAACTCCTATACTAAGCTCCTATACTAAACTCCTATACTAAACTCCTATACTAAACTCCTATATTAAGCTCCTATACTAAACTGAACATAGTCTATAGCATCTAATAGATCAAGGAAAAAGGGTGGCTACCTTGAAGAATCTATAATATAAAACATATTTTGATTTGATTAACACTTGTTTGGTTACGACATGATTCCATATGTGTTATTTCATAGTTTTGATGTCTTCACTATTATTCTACAGTGTAGAAAATAGTTGTTTTTTAAAAAATTGAATGAGTAGGTGTGTCCAAACCTTTTGACTGGTAGTGTACACTACCGTTCAAACGTTTGGGGTCACTTCAAAATGTCAAATTGGCCGTCCAGGCAGAGTTACACCGAAAAAGCCATATCTCAGACTGGCCCATAAAAGATTAAGATGGGCAAAATAACACTGGACAGAGGAACTCTGTACCTTGACTAATCACATTATTCCATGTATTTAAAAAAACTGTTGTGTTATTAATTGATCAATCGAGTCATTCTGTACTTTCCATCTTTTTATAATATTTATTTAAAAAAAACATTCTCTGTCAGATTCATCATCCCTTCTGTGTAGCCAGATGAAACTTCCTGCTGAACAGCCAATCACATCAAAGTGCTCCATGCTGCCTGGTGTGCTCTCTCGGGAGGCTATCCCTACGAGCAAAAGACATTAAAAAACATATCGTTGTTTACTTTGCTCAATGGATCCTTCCAAATGTCCTTTTGTTGATCTTGAGTGAAGCCTGGGTGTCCAAGGCTACCACTGTGGATCCCTGGTTGGTGGTGATCACGGGTCAGTGCTGTTTCACTGGGTGTCCAAGACAACCGCTGTGGATCCCTGGTTGGTGGTGATCACGGGTCAATGCTGTTTCACTGGGTGTCCAAGACAACCGCTGTGGATCCCTGGTTGGTGGTGATCACGGGTCAATGCTGTTTCACTGGGTGTCCAAGGCAACCGCTGTGGATCTCTGGTTGGTGGTGATCACGGGTCAATGCTGTTTCACTGGGTGTCCAAGGCAACCGCTGTGGATCTCTGGTTGGTGGTGATCACGGGTCAATGCTGTTTCACTGGGTGTCCAAGGCAACCGCTGTGGAGCTCTGGTTGGTGGTGATCTTGGGTCAATGCTGTTTCACAATGAGGTTGCAACAGGAGGCTGGATGGTGCTTCCTGAACGAAAGAGCTGCAGTTAGTTTCAGAGTTGGTGGCAAGGAATAAGTTAGTCCTAAATATTTCTAAAACTAACAGCATTGTATTTGGGACAAATCATTCACTAAACCCTAAACCTCAACTACATCTTGTAATGAATAATGTGGAAATTGAGCAAGTTGAGGAGACTAAACTGCTTGAAGTTGATGGATTGTAAACTGTCATGGTCAAAACGTATTGATACAACAGTAGCTAAGATGGGGAGAAGTCTTGTCTATAATAAAGCGCTGCTCTACCTTCTTAACAACACTATCAACAAGACATGTCCTACAGGCCCTAGTTTCTACCTTCTTAACAACACTATCAACAAGGCAGGTCCTACAGGCCCTAGTTTCTACCTTCTTAACAACACTATCAACAAGGCAGGTCCTACAGGCCCTAGTTTCTACCTTCTTAACAACACTATCAACAAGGCAGGTCCTACAGGTCCTAGTTTCTACCTTCTTAACAACACTATCAACAAGGCAGATCCTACAGGCCCTAGTTTCTACCTTCTTAACAACACTATCAACAAGGCAGGTCCTACAGGCCCTAGTTTCTACCTTCTTAACAACACTATCAACAAGGCAGGTCCTACAGGCTCTAGTTTCTACCTTAACAACACTATCAACAAGGCAGGTCCTACAGGCCCTAGTTTCTACCTTCTTAACAACACTATCAACAAGGCAGGTCCTACGGGCCCTAGTTTCTACCTTCTTAACAACACTATCAACAAGGCAGGTCCTACAGGCTCTAGTTTCTACCTTAACAACACTATCAACAAGGCAGGTCCTACAGGCCCTAGTTTCTACCTTCTTAACAACACTATCAAAAAGGCAGGTACTATGGGCCCTAGTTTCTACCTTCTTAACAACACTATCAACAAGGCAGGTCCTACAGGCCCTAGTTTCTACCTTCTTAACAACACTATCAACAAGGCAGGTCCTACAGGCCCTAGTTTCTACCTTATTAACAACACTATCAACAAGGCAGGTCCTACAGGCCCTAGTTTCTACCTTCTTAACAACACTATCAACAAGGCAGGTCCTACGGGCCCTAGTTTCTACCTTCTTAACAACACTATCAACAAGGCAGGTCCTACAGGCCCTAGTTTCTACCTTCTTAACAACACTATCAACAAGGCAGGTCCTACAGGCCCTAGTTTCTACCTTCTTAACAACACTATCAACAAGGCAGGTCCTACAGGCCCTAGTTTCTACCTTCTTAACAGCACTATCAATAAGGCAGGTCCTACAGGCCCTAGTTTTGTCACACCTGGACTACTGTTCAGTAGTGTGTTCAGGTGCCATTAAGAGGGACTTAGGAGAATTACAATTGTCTCAGAACAGGGCAGCATGGCTGGCCCTTGGATGTACACAGAGAGATAACATCAATGATATGTATGTCAATCTCTCCTGGCTCAAAGTGGAAGAGAGATTGAGTTCATCACTACTTGTATCTGTGAGAAGCATTGACATGTTGAAGGTACCAAGCTGTCTGTTTAAACTACTAACACACAGCTCAGACACCCATACATACCCCACAAGACATGCCACCAGAGGTATGTTTAAACTACTAACACACAGCTCAGACACCCATACATACCCCACAAGACATGCCACCAGAGGTCTCTTCACAGTCCCCAAGTCCAGAACAGACTGTGGGAGGTGCACAGTGCTACATAGAGCCATGACTACATGGAACTCTATTCCACAGTACTACATAGAGCCATGACTACATGGAACTCTATTCCACATCAGGTAACTGATGCAGCAGTTAGAATCAGATTTTTAAAAAAAAACATATACAAATTCACCTTATGGAACACTGGGGACTGTGAAGTAACACAAACTTAGGCACAGACACACATACAAACACATGATAACATACACACATAGATATGTGGTAGTAGGGTAGAGGCCTGAGGACACACTTTATATGTTGTGAAATCTGTTGTGAATGTATAGTAATGTTTTAAAATGTATAACTGCCTTAATTTTGCTGGACCCCAGGAAGAGTAGCTGCTGCCTTGGCAGGAACTAATGGGGATCCTTAATAAACCCCAGGAAGAGTAGCTGCTTCTTTGACAGGAACTAATGGGGATCCTTAATAAACCCCAGGATAATCCATAGTAAATACAAATAGAGAAGAATCGGGTTGGTTAGGTTGGAAATGTCATCAGCTGTAACATTGTCTCAACGGTGATGAATACCAAGTGCTGTACAAGACTTACAACACATTCAGATGGTACTGAAGCTTTGTGATGGGAAGATATGGCTGTTACTGCAGTGGCCTGGTGGACTGACAGAGTTGGTGGGATGAGATGGTACTGAAGCTACGCGACGTGAAGATATGGCTGTTACTGCAGTGGCCTGGTGGACTGACAGAGTTGGTGGGATGAGATGGAGGAGTCTGGAGGTCAAAACAGGATGAACAAACAAAACAAGAAAAACATCAGAAATACTGATTTATTACCAACTGTTAATAAACTCTAAAATATATGTCTGGAACCTTCAGGCAGTTTGTTAATAAAAAACATAATTTACAACAGGTATAACTGGGTTCTCTGGATTAGACTGAATAAAAGTATGGTTGACACCAATGTAATGGGTTAAGAAGTTGTGATCCTTGTTGGCAGTGGAAGCTGGAACACACAATCACCCCAATCAGAACACCTACAGAACATTCTGCTGTTTGTAAATCAACTTCCTTTAGATCTGGAAGCTGGAACACACAATCACCCCAATCAGAACACCTAGAGAACATTCTGCTGTTTGTAAATCAACTTCCTCTAGATCTGGAAGCTGGAACACACAATCACCCCAATCAGAACACCTACAGAACATTCTGCTGTTTGTAAATCAACTTCCTCTAGATCTGGAAGCTGGAACACACATCACCCCAATCAGAACACCTACAGAACATTCTGCTGTTTGTAAATCAACTTCCTCTAGATCTGGAAGCTGGAACACACAATCACCCCAATCAGAACACCTACAGAACATTCTGCTGTTTGTAAATCAACTTCCTCTAGATCTGGAAGCTGGAACACACAATCACCCCAATCAGAACACCTACAGAACATTCTGCTGTTTGTAAATCAACTTCCTCTAGATCTGGAAGCTGGAACACACAATCACCCCAATCAGAACACCTACAGAACATTCTGCTGTTTGTAAATCAACTTCCTCTAGATCTGGAAGCTGGAACACACAATCACCCCAATCAGAACACCTACAGAACATTCTGCTGTTTGTAAATCAACTTCCTCTAGATCTGGAAGCTGGAACACACAATCACCCCAATCAGAACACCTAGAGAACATTCTGCTGTTTGTAAATCAACTTCCTCTAGATCTGGAAGCTGGAACACACAATCACCCCAATCAGAACACCTACAGAACATTCTGCTGTTTGTAAATCAACTTCCTCTAGATCTGGAAGCTGGAACACACAATCACCCCAATCAGAACACCTACAGAACATTCTGCTGTTTGTAAATCAACTTCCTCTAGATCTGGAAGCTGGAACACACAATCACCCCAATCAGAACACCTACAGAACATTCTGCTGTTTGTAAATCAACTTCCTCTAGATGTAGGATATGTGTTCAGTGTAACAGAGATAATATCACGTTGACATCACTGGAGAAGAATCTGAACTTACCTGCTCTGTGGCTCCGCCTGGCTCCTCCCACAAGGAGGTGGAGCAACGTGGGGGATAATGAAGATGAATTTGTTGATATTTTATTACATTTTATGTTTTTGTAGGTTTTTATTAGATTTTATATAGATATATGTTTTATTTATTTGGACCCTCCACCACCCGCCCTTTCCATGAAGGACAACTTTTTCAAATGAATTACATTTATCAAAGAAAATCCATGTTCAAATCATTTCAGAAAATGTTTCAGAAACTGTTTTTGAAAAAAAAAGGTTTAGTCGTTTCATAAATTTGGGACAGTACTCCTGTTTATTTCTCCATGTTCCCCCAGCTAGAGGTGGCAGGTGATTACGGAAGTCAGTCCAAACTTGTAAGGAATCCATCGTCAATGCAATTAGGTTAATAAATACCATCACAGGATTTCTGATTACCTCTGACAATGAAACCGCAACTAAAGCAGTGATGTCAAAATGATTAGTTATCCAAATAAGCTTTTCCTGATTTCCAAAGATTATATCAGTGAGAGCAATACCGAAATCTAGGTTCTTCGATACCTTATTATCTAATGTACTATATGGGACATGATTTAAATGTTTTCCTTTAATTACAATATCAGATACGTTAAGTTTGCCTTCCTTAATAGCAGTGTCAATATCTTTATCATTAATTCTGAGCTCAGTATTAATATAGAAGTCCTTCCTATCCATTCTAGAAATATAACACCTTGAAATTATATAAATGGGGTCTGTTACACTTTTTATTTGTTCCTGATTTTCCCAGAAATAG
This sequence comes from Oncorhynchus mykiss, assembly GCF_057628025.1. Lineage (NCBI taxonomy): Eukaryota > Metazoa > Chordata > Actinopteri > Salmoniformes > Salmonidae > Oncorhynchus > Oncorhynchus mykiss. Next base: position 4,154,182 of record NC_143025.1, read on the forward strand.
ATGATTACGTTTACATAATCATACAAACTATTGATGTAAATCACATAGTTACTTTCTTCAATTTTGTTATCTTGTTGCAGGAGAATAATTTTTTTAAATACAGTATTTTCATTAAAAGCACCAATAAAGTCTAATTTGCGTTTACAATTAACTTTCGAAAAAACCTTGGAAAAATTTATTTTAGCAATATTAATTGTTATTTGTTTATTTTGTAAACCGTACTTCATAATCATATTGATAAATTTTGTATTGCCGTTTTCCTCAACATTTACTTTAAAGCCAAAATGTTCCTTTTCATCTTCATTGTCCTGAAAAAAATGAATAAAAAGACCAGAATTAGTTTAGTTTAGTTCGTTTAGTTTACTAATTTGACCATTTTAAAAAACAAGCACACATAAAACTTGAAAAAGCCATACATGCACATTAATAAAATCATTGAGGGTAACACACAATACAGTCTGGGACTTATTTCCATTATTAGATCATGGAGGATAATACACAAAGTCTGGGACTTAATTCCATTATTAGATCATGGAGGATAACACACAATACAGTCTGGGACTTATTTCCATTATTAGATCATGGAGGATAACACACAAAGTCTGGGACTTATTTCCATTATTAGATCATGGAGGATAACACACAAAGTCTGGGACTTATTTCCATTATTAGATCATGGAGGATAACACACAAAGTCTTGGACTTATTTCCATTATGAGATCATGGAGGATAACACAGAAAGTCTGGGACTTATTTCCATTGTGGACAAGAGAGCTTCCCCTTCATTGTTAGATATAACTGCATGGTCTAGAATCACAAGCATTTTGCTACACTCGCATTAACATCTGCTAACCATGTGTATGTGACAAATAAAATTGGATTTGATTTTAAATTTAGATAAGCCCACAAACCAGGACGTACTAGCATAGTCAAAACGGCATTGAATGAGGGCAGTAGCTTTCATGGAGTCCTTATCAAGTAGCTTGGACTTTCTAGCCAAAAACTTAGTCCTGGCATTAACCTTCTCTCACACCTCACACCTCCCAAGATTCCATCAAGGATACATCCCAAGTAGCTAACAGAGGTTTTAGTAGTCAGCACCTCACCCCCTAACTCCACTCTGATTTCAGACGACCTACACAATTTATGTTTGGGATCCAAAAATAATTGCCTCAGTGCAGAGATAGCTTATTATCTCCAAGCCATTTGCTAATGTTAGTCAGCTCTGTGCTAAGTATTTCTCTCCAACATAGTTTTACTTTTGTGAGACACCAGACGTGTAGAGTCATCTGCATAAAGAATAATACGTCAAGAACAAGCATCTCATATCGTTAATATTCAATAAAAACAAGAGGCCCAATTAATTTACCTGAAATTGATTTAACTTTGTTTCTACATTAAACATGAAGAGGAAGTGAGTGACATGATTTTTCAATCTTCCCATGCAGTCACAAGACGACAAACACAAGCAATATCTTTAACAGCACCATTTCTAGAAAGACTGCAGAAAACAGTGTTTATGATATTTTGATAACCTATATTCTAATTACTACTATAATTAGAATATAAACGTTACCTCCTCAGTTAAATTTTATTTAAAAAATGCTCAAAATTAGTTAATCAATTAGTTAATCTTACCCCCATGTTTTACTCCACCTCCGCAAATGTTACAAATACTCACTCGATGGTTCACTTTGGGTTTTGGGTTTTTATCAGCTTGATCAGGTGATCAAACAGGATGTGGGGGTGGTGTGTGGATGCGTGTTTCTTCCTGCCTGTTCAGTCTCCTGATAGAGCAAACTTTATTTCTAAAATCACAATATACTTCACATAATAGATCAGGCATTAAAATAACACAATTGTAATCTTCAGGATCTTTCCCCGCTCTTCAAAATATGCAACATAGTAGTCAGACAGACAAACCCACCAATTTGAAGGGACTTTGGAAGAAGGTGAGGACCAAAGCGCAGCGTAGTACGTGTTCGTCATGTTTAATCGAAACACTAAAAGGCAAAACAACAAAGAGAAAACAGCTCCGTCAGGTGCAACACACACTGAACAGAAATGAACTACCCACAAAACCCAACGATAGACAGCTGTCCCTGATTGAGAACCAAAAAACGGAGAAATACAAAAACATAGAAAAAGGAACATAAAATGCCCACCCTAGTCACACACTGGCCTAACCAAAATAGAGAATAAAAGTCTCTCTGTGGCCAGGGCGTGACAGGAACAGTGACAGGAAATGAGCATTGCATCTTTATGCTATTTCCGAGGCTACATTTTTGCATAAAGTACCCTTCAGAAACGATGCACACCTCTTGACTTTTTCCACATTTAGTTGTTTTACAGCCTGAATTTTTAATTGATTAAATTGAAATATTTTTTTAGGCCTGGCTTGCAGTCGGCATTCCATAGGTGTTCAATGTGGTTGAGGTCAGGGCTCTGTGTAGGACAGTCAAGTTCTTCCACACCGATCTCAACAAAACATTTCTGAATGGACCTGGCTTTGTGCACGGGGAATTGTCATGCTGAAACAGGAAAAGGGCCTTTCTCAAACTGTTGTCACAAAGTTGGAAGCAATTTAGTTGGAAGAATTATCTAGAATGTCATTGAAATCAAGACAAAGGAGATGATTGTGGACTACAGGAAAAAGAGGCCGAGCACGCCCCTATTCTCATCGATGGGGTTTGCAGTGGAGCAGGTTGCGAGCTTCAAGTTCCTTGGCTTCCACATCACCAACAAACTAACATGGTCCAAGCACACCAAGACAGTCGTGAAGAGGGCACGACAAAACCTATTCCCCCTCAGGACACTGAAAGGATTTGGCATGGGTCATCAGATCCTCAAAAAGTTATACAGCTGCACCATCGAGAGTATGGTTTCATCTCTGCCTGGTACGGCAACTGCTCGGCCTCCGACCGCAAAGGCACTACAGAGGGTAGTGCGAACGCCCCAGTACATAACTGGGGCCAAGCTTCCTGCCATCCAGGACCTCTATACCAGGCGGTGTCAGAGGAAGGCCCTAAAAATGTTCAAAGACTCCAGCCACCCTAGTCATAGACTGTTCTCTCTGCTACCGCACAGAAAGCGGTACCGGAGCGCCAAGTCTAGGTCCAAGAGGCTTCTAAACAGCTTCTACCTCCAAGCCATAAGAATCCTGAACATCAAATGGCTACCCAGAATATTTTCATTGCCCCCCTCTCCCCCTCTTTTACACAGCTGCTACTCTCTGTTGTCTATATTGCATAGTCACATTAATAACTCTACCTACATGTACAGTACATACTAAATCAACTAACCGTGCCCCCGCACATTGACTCTGTACCGGTACCCCCCTGTACCGGTATCCTCTGTATATAGTCTCACATTGACTCTGTACCGGTACCCCCCTGTACCGGTATCCTCTGTATATAGTCTCACATTGACCCTGTACCGGTACCCCCCTGTACCGGTATCCTCTGTATATAGTCTCACATTGACTCTGTACCGGTACCCCCCTGTACCGGTATCCTCTGTATATAGTCTCACATTGACTCTGTACCGGTACCCCCCTGTACCGGTACCCCCCTGTACCGGTATCCTCTGTATATAGTCTCACATTGACTCTGTACCGGTACCCCCCTGTACCGGTATCCTCTGTATATAGTCTCACATTGACTCTGTACCGGTACCCCCCTGTACCGGTATCCTCTGTATATAGTCTCACATTGACCCTGTACCGGTACCCCCCTGTACCGGTATCCTCTGTATATAGTCTCACATTGACTCTGTACCGGTACCCCCCTGTACCGGTATCCTCTGTATATAGTCTCACATTGACTCTGTACCGGTACCCCCCTGTACCGGTATCCTCTGTATATAGTCTCACATTGACTCTGTACCGGTACCCCCCTGTACCGGTACCCCCCTGTACCGGTATCCTCTGTATATAGCCTCACATTGACTCTGTACCGGTACCCCCCTGTACCGGTATCCTCTGTATATAGTCTCACATTGACTCTGTACCGGTACCCCCCTGTACCGGTATCCTCTGTCTATAGTCTCACATTGACTCTGTACCGGTACCCCCCTGTACCGTAATACTCTGTATATAGCCTCCACATTGACTCTGTACCGTAATACCCTGTATATAGTCTCACATTGACTCTGTACCGTAATACCCTGTATATAGCCTCCACATTGACTCTGTACCGTAATACCCTGTATATAGTCTCACTATTGTTATTTTACTGTTGCCCTTTAATTACTTGTTACTTTTATTTCTTATACTTATCCGTATTTTTTTAAATGCATTATTGGTTAGGGGCTAGTAAGTCAGCATTTCACTGTAAGGTATTGTATTCAATGCAAGTGACTAAGAAAATTTGATTTGATTTGATGTGTATACTGTAGCATTAAGATGACCCTTCACTAGAACTAAGGGGCCCGAACCATGAAAAAACAGCCCCAGAACAATATTCCTCCTCCACCAAACTTTACAGTTTGCACTATGTATTGGGGCAGGTAGTGTTCTCCTGGCATCCTCCAAAACCAGATTGTACGTGGTTCATCACTCCAGAGAACCCGTTTCCACTGCTCCAGAGTCCAATGGCGGCGAGCTTTACACCACTCCAGCCGACTCTTGGCATTGCTCATAGCTTGTGTGCGGCTGCTCAGCCATTGAAGCCCATTTCAAGAAGCTCCCGACAAACAGTTCTTGTGCTGACGCTGCTTCCAGAGACAGTTTGGAACTCGGTAGCGAGTGTTGCAAACCGAGGACAGACTCGCTGTGAGTTTATGTGGCATACCACTTAACGGCTGAGCCTTTATTGCTCCTAGACATTTCCTCTTCACAATAACAGCACTTACAGTTGACCGGGGCAGTGCTGTCACGCCCTGACCTTAGAGAGCCTTTTTATGTCTCTATTTGGTTTGATCAGGGTGTGATTTGGGTGGGCATTCTATGTTATTTATTTCCAGGTTTTTTATTTCTTAGTTTCTGGCCGAATGTGGTTCCCAATCAGAGGGAGCTGTCTATCGTTGTCTCTGATTGGGGATCATACTTAGGCAGCCCTTTTCCTTCCTTCTGTGTGGGATCTGGTTCTTTGTTTGTGTGCAGGTAGTTTTCACAACAAAGCTGGTCAGACTTCGTCTTCTTTGTCTTCTTCGTCTTCTTCGTCACAACGAAGCTGTTCGGTCGTTGTTTTCTTTCTTGTTTTTTCTAAAGTTTCACTTCGTTAATAAATGATGTGGAACTCAAAGAACGCTGCGCCTCGGTCTCATCCTTCTGATGACAGCCGTTACAAGTTCTAGCTGGGCAGACATTTTACGAACGAAAGGTGGCATCCTATGACAGCAATACGTTGAAAGTCACTGTGCTCTTCAGTAAGGCCGTTGTACTGCCAGTGTTTGGAGATTGCATGACTAGGTGCTCGGTGTTATACACGTCAGCAACGGGTGTGGCTGAAATAGTCAAATCCACTCAATTGAAGGGGTGTCCACATACTGTTGTATATATAGTGTATCTGCAAGGTCCCTCAGTGGAATTCAAACACAGATTCAACCACAAAGACCAGGGAGGTTTTCCAATGCCTCAACTGCTCAGCCTTAGATCGCTGCTCCCGAGTGGCGCAGGGGTCTAAGGCACTGCATCTCAGTGCAAGAGGTGTCACTACAGTCCCTGGTTTGAATCCAGGCTGTATCACATCTGGCCGTCATCGTAAATAAGAATTTGTTCTTAACTGACCTGCCTGGTTAAATAAAGGTTAAAACACGTAATGGCTGTGAGTTTAATGGCTGTGAGTTTAATGGCTGTGAGTTTAATAGCTGTGAGTTTAATGGCTGTGAGTTTAATGGCTGTGAGTTTAATAGCTGTGAGTTTAATGGCTGTGGGTTTAATGGCTGTGAGTTTAATGGCTGTGAGTTTAATGGCTGTGAGTTTAATGGCTGTGGGTTTAATGGCTGTGGGTTTATGGCTGTGGGTTTAATGGCTGTGGGTTTAATGGCTGTGAGTTTAATGGCTGTGAGTTTAATGGCTGTGAGTTTAATGGCTGTGGGTTTAATGGCTGTGAGTTTAATGGCTGTGAGTTTAATGGCTGTGGGTTTAATGGCTGTGAGTTTAATGGCTGTGAGTTTAATGGCTGTGGGTTTAATGGCTGTGGGTTTAATGGCTGTGAGTTTAATGGCTGTGGGTTTAATGGCTGTGGGTTTAATGGCTGTGAGTTTAATGGCTGTGGAGAAAACGATCAATAACAATGTATTTACTCCACAATCAGGGCTGTTATGGTGACCATATTACCACCACACCATCACGAGTCATGACTGCAGTTAAACTCCACATGTAACTAGGCTTCACCATGGTCTGATGCTGCTGATGGTCATTAGTAGCCTACCAAACTGCCTGGTACTCAGCACTCTATTATCACTGACATCAATGCAAACGGGATAGAAAATCCGAGGAGTATTTCTGTCTGGCTCCCCACTGGGCACCTCTGTTCAGTCAAGTGAAATCTAGAGATTTGGGCCTTAATGAGTTTATTTTCAATTGACTGATTTCCTTATATGAACTGCAACTCAGTAAAACCTTTGAAATTGTTGCCTGTTGCGTTTGTTTTTGTCCAGTACACATTGTAAAGACCCCAGTAAGAGTAGATATCACCATTGGTATCGGATAAAGGATCCTAATCATTCAAATTAAATATGATTGAAAGAACCAGAATTTTCATCAGGATATTTTCTACTGTTTTGTACTACTTAAAGGAATTCTAAATTCCTCGGTATTATTTCCCAATCAGAATTAATTACTCTGTCAATGCATTTGAAGGGCTTGTAAGTCCCTATATTTTATAAGAATAGACAGAGCCCCGGTCTTAAAAGTCAGGCAACAGCGTTTAATTCAAGAGAGTACTGGTACATACACATTTTTCCACAGGTTATAAACTGAAAATGACGTCAGCGTTTTCTAAATGTTCTATCTCTTCATGACACCGGTAGAGAGGCCCTATAGTTCTCGAGCCTTCCCTCCTCGCCTGAAGCCAAGGTCAGTCCTTGTAAATCAGCATTCTAGACAGTCTGGAGATAGTCCATCCCTGCCATCTGGAGATAGTTAATTCATTTGTACAAAGGAACAGACCGTCATTGTTACTAAACTCCTGACTATATTATATACAATTGGGAATGGGAGCAAGAGAGAAAATTCATATATGTACAGTACATAATAGCATTTGGACTAGTCAGTCCTGATTGAAATGTATACATAATTAGTCATCATTGATAAAAAATTCCCTTAACACAGTTGAAGATGGAAGTTATCCTCTACAGGACCGCCCCCCTCCCCATTGGACTATTGAGCTAACGTAGGCTAATGAGATTAGCATGAGGTTGTAAGTAACAAGAACATTTCCCAGGACATAGACATGTCTGATATGGCCTGAAAGCTTAATTTCTTGTTAATATAACTGAACTGCACTGTCCAATTTACAGTAGCTATTACAGTGAAAGAATACCATGCCATTGTTTAAGGAGAGTGCACAGTTATGAACTTGAAAATGTATTATTAAACCAATTTGGCACATTTGTCTTGATACAACATTTTGAACAGAAATGCAATGGTTAATTGGATCAGTGTAAAATGTTGCACATACACTGCTGCCATCAAGTGGCCAACATCTAAATTGCGCCTATACTGGAATAGTACATTATGGCCTTTCTCTTGCATGTCAAATATTTGTTTTCCTTTGTATGATATTTTACCAGATCTAATGTGTTATATTTTCCTACATTAAGTTCCACAAACTTTAAATTGTTTCTTTTCAAATGGTATCAATAATATACATATCCTTGCTTCAGGTCCTGAGCTACAATAAGTTAAATTTGGGTTTGTTATTTTAGGCCGAAAATTGAAAAAAGGGTCTGATCCTTAAGGGCTTACTGCTACATTAGCCAATAGGATATCTCTGAGATCTATGCTCTCACTTCTTTATTCTCCAATGGATTATAAGACATTTGAAATTATTAATATGTTACCAATTACATTTACTTATGATACCTAAGTATATTTAAAAACAAATACTTTTACTTTTAGACTTTTACTCAAATAGTATTTTACTGGGTGACTTTCACTTTTACTTGAGTCATTGTCTTATAAGGTATCTTTACTTTTACATAAGTATGACAATTGGGTACTTTTCCTACCGCTGTCTTTAATTTTTAAAAACATTGTGAACACTCAAAGGACTGCACACATAGGTGTGGTATATAGGTGCCCCTATTGAAATCAAATCAGACATCAACAGCATCATCCTGGAAACCCTAGACCCACTCCAATTCACATACTGCCCCAACAGATCCACAGATGACGCAATCCCAATGGCACTCTACACTGCCCTTTCCCACCTGGACAACAGGATCAGTTACATGAGAATGCTGAATGCTGTTCATTGATTACAGCTCAGCGTTCAACACCATAGTGCTCACAAAGCTCCTCACTAAGCTAAGGAGCCTGGGACTAAACACCTCCCTCTGCAACTGGATCATGGACTTCCTGATGGGCTGCAATGGTGGAAAAAATTATATTTAGATTAGACCTGATATGTTGAATTAACCTTAGAGAATTGTCTTGTTATGTGCTTGTATTTCTTCACTGATTCAGGCGTGTCTTTGTGTGACTTAGTCACAAGGCCGCACAGCTAAGAGCCGTTTGGGTTACGACCGTGTGACACATCCCGTTTTCAGTTCTATCTGAAGGAATTCATCTCTATAGAAACGGGCAGGAATAAACAGAGAAGAGTGTGAGCCTTCGTCAACGTCAGCAATCTGAACAGACAAGCTTTTCTATACTCTGTTTCTACACATCTGCTAACTGTCATATAGAGGAGAGGAAGTAGTTTCTAGAAAAGGATTCGGATCGGTTAACTACTCCATTGTTGTAAATCTTATAATTAATTGTTTGAAAGAATCTGCAGCCTAAGGGGTGCGTGCTCAGTCCCCTCCTGTACTCCCTGTTCACCCACAACTGCGTGGCCAGGCACGACTCCAACACCATCATTAAGTTTGCTGTTTGCAGTGTTTTGTACACTGCTGCTACAAACTGTGTATTACCTATGCAAAGTCACTTCCCCCCCTACCTACATGTGCAAACTAACCTAACGAACCTAAACCCCTGCACATTGACTCCTACCATATTTTATCATGTTAAACTAACCTAACTAACCTAAACCCCTGCACATTGACTCCTACGATATTTTATCATGTTAAACTAACCTAACGAACCTAAACCCCTGCACATTGACTCCTACCATATTTTATCATGTTAAACTAACCTAACTAACCTAAACCCCTGCACATTGACTCCTACGATATTTTATCATGTTAAACTAACCTAACGAACCTAAACCCCTGCACATTGACTCCTACCATATTTTATCATGTTAAACTAACCTAACGAACCTAAACCCCTGCACATTGACTCTTACCATATCTGTTATTTTATCATGTTAATCTAACCTAACTAACCTAAACCCCTGCACATTGACTCCTACCATATTTTATCATGTTAAACTAACCTAAACCCCTGCACATTGACTCTTACCATAATTTATCATGTTAAACTAACCTAACGAACCTAAACCCCTGCACATTGACTCTTACCATATCTGTCACGTTCTGACCTTGATTTTCCGTTGTTTTGTATTTATTTAGTATGGTCAGGGCGTGAGTTGGGTGGGCAGTCTATGTTTGTTTTTCTATGTTTTGGGGCATTTCTATGTTTTCGGCCTAGTATGGTTCTCAATCAGAGGCAGGTGTCATTAGTTGTCTCTGATTGAGAATCATACTTAGGTAGCCTGGGTTTCACTGTGTGTTTGTGGGTGATTGTTCCTGTCTCTGTGTTTGTTGTCACAGGATAGGCTGTATAGGTTTTCACGTTCCGTTTGTTGTTTTGTAGATTTAAGTTATTTCATGTATCGTTCAGTTTTCCACTAATTAAAGAACATGAGTAACCACCACGCTGCTTTTTGGTCCGCTTCTCCTCCTACAGACGAACGTCATTACAGAATCACCCACCACAACAGGACCAAGCGGCGTGGTAATGGGCAACGGAAAAAGCAGCAGCAGGAGCAGCAGCAGCAGCAGTGGGAGAGGCTGCACTATTTGGAGAGATGGACTTGGGAGGAGATTCTAGACGGAAAAGGACCCTGGGCAGAGCCAAGAGAATATTGCCGCCCCAAGGCCGAGCTGGAGGCAGCAAAAGCAGAGAGGCGGCATTATGAGGAACTAGCACGGCAGAGCGGATGGAAGCCCGAGAGTCAGCCCCAAAAATTTATTGGAGGGGGGCTCACAGGGAGTATGGCTACGCCAGGTAGGAGACCTGAGCCAACTTCCTGTGGTTACCGGGGGGCTAGAAAGACCGGGCAGGCACCGTGTTATGCTGTGGAGCGCACGGTGTCCCCAGTGCGGGTGCACAGCCCGGTGCGGTACATTCCAGCTCCGCGTATCGGCCGGGCTAGAGTGGGTATCGAGCCAAGTGCCATGAAGCCGGCTCTACGCATCTGGTCTCCAGTGCGTCTCCTTGGGCCGGCTTACATGGCACCAGCCTTGCGCACGGTGTCCCCGGTTCGCCTGCATAGCCCAGTGCGGGCTATTCCACCTCGCCGCACTGGCAGGGCGACCGGGACCATTCAACCGGGTAAGGTTGGGCAGGCTCGGTGCTCAAGAGCTCCAGTGCGCCTGCACGGCCCGGTCAATCCGTCACCACCTCCACGCACAAGCCCTCCGGTGGCAGCCCCCCGTACCAGGCTGTCTCTCCGGCCCATCCTTACAGGGGCTTCCTCCTCTCCAGCGCTGCCGGAGTCTCCCGCCTGTTCGGCGCTACGAGAGCTACTCAGTCCGGCGCTTCCAGAGCCTTCCTCCTCTCCAGCGCCGCCTGTGCCGCCCGTCTGCCCAGCGCCGCCAGTGCCGCCCGTCTGCCCAGCGCCGCCAGTGCCGCCCGTCTGCCCAGCGCCGCCAGTGCCGCCCGTATGCCCAGCGCTGCCAGTGCCGCCCGTCTGCCCAGTGCCGCCCGTCTGCCAGGAGCCGCCCGTCTGCCCAGCGCCGCCAGTGCCGCCCGTCTGCCCAGTGCCGCCCGTCTGCCCAGCGCCGCCAGTGCCGCCCGTCTGCCCAGCGCCGCCAGTGCCGCCCGTCTGCCCAGCGCCGCCAGTGCCGCCCGTCTGCCCAGCGCCGCCAGTGCCGCCCGTCTGCCCAGCGCCGCCCGTCTGCCCAGCGCCGCCAGTGCCGCCCGTCTGCCCAGCGCCGCCAGTGCCGCCCGTCTGCCAGGAGCCGCCAGTGCCGCCCGTCTGCCAGGAGCCGCCAGTGCCGCCAGTCAGCAAGGGGCCGCCAGTGCCGCCAGTCAGCAAGGGGCCGCCAGTGCCGCCAGTCAGCCAGTGCCGCCAGTCAGCCAGGGGCCGCCAGTGCCGCCAGTCAGCCAGGGGCCGCCAGTGCCGCCAGTCAGCCAGGGGCCGCCAGTGCCGCCAGTCAGCCAGGGGCCGCCCAAGCAGCTGCCCCTCTGTCCCGAGCAGCTGCCCCTCCTCTGTCCCGAGCTGCTGCCGCCCCTCTGTCCCGAGCTGCTGCCGCCCCTCTGTCCCGAGCTGCTGCCGCCCCTCTGTCCATAGGGATTTACTGCCCCCTGTTGGAGACTGGAGCACACTGCAGTCCCGTTCAGGTCCATAGGGTTTTACTGCCCCCTGCTGTAGACTGGAGCACACTGCAGTCCCTTTCAGGTCCATATGGTTTTACTGCCCCCTGCTGGAGACTGGAGTACACTGCAGTCTCTTTCAGGTCCGTAGGACCATAGTAAAGACCAGTATGGACTATCAATACAGGTACTGTATGTAGAACCATAGTAAAGACCAGTATGGAATATCAATACAGGTACTGTATGTAGAACCATAGTAAAGACAAGTATGGACTATCAATACAGGTACTGTATGTAGAACCATAGTAAAGACAAGTATGGACTATCAATACAGGTACTGTATGTAGAACCATAGTAAAGACCAGTATGGACTATCAATACAAAGTGACCATTTAGAATGAGGCCCAATTCAATGAGAGGAAGTCTTAACCGAACCGTGGGATGACAGACAGGAAGTGGGGGGTGGAGATCTAATATATTGTTGTGCCAAACACTAAAGCATGATATTGTAATCAATCTGCACCCTATTCCCTACGTAGAACACTACTTTAGATCTGGTCAGAAGCACCATAGTGCACTACATAGGGAATAGGGAACCATTTGGAACAGAGACAGTAATTCCCCTGAACATCTTCCTCTTCCTCATCTGCTTTCTTGAACAGCCCTTCACTCCTCCCCTCTTCCTCCCATCCTCCCTTTTCATTCTATTCTATCAGCCACACCACTAGCTCACCTCCACACAATACATTTACAAGTTAAAGACACACCTTGGAATAAATAACAAAGGAAAACTATTACTAGATGAAGTTGAGTGTTTTTTATTATTTCCCATCACCATAAATCATATTTAATCACTGAACAGTAGCAGACCTAACTTCATCTGTTCCTGACTCTGGATAGTGGATTAAAAAGACCATCAATCTCCAATGATATTAAAGTACTATTCTGAACATTACTGATATACTGAGTGGCAAGTCAAGATATCTGCTGGTTTTATTGTTTGGTCAACACCACCACCTGCTGGACAGGTATAATGTTGCTGGACTGAGCCGTATGGGAGGATGAAAGATGACACATTTAGGGCCGGTTTCCTGGACATCTACATTGAACATACTGTTTAGTCCAGGACTAGGATTAATCTGTGTCTGGGAAACCAGACCATATAGTTTAGTAGAAAGTAAGTGATACCAGCTTGTAGTGGGCTGACTAGTCCTGAATTGTCCTTTAGTTCCTGGACCATTTTCCATGCAGCTCCAGGTGACAGAGAACACATCAATTAGGACCGAGCCAACACGCTGATCAATGATACTGAGGAGAATTACATAGAGACAGAAAACCAACTGAGAAAACATATCAATGTTTCTGAATGACAACCAATATACATCAACACCAGACATCATGATTCATGGAAATGTACAAGATTAAAACATTGTATTGAATTTTAATTAATAATAAATCAGTTTACAGTTTAACCAGCTCCACAGTACCATAGAAAAATGGAAAATATCCAATCCCAAACCCAGGATAGAGGGGCTGAGTGAATGTGGTCTGGACTCTGTGGAGGAGGGTCATTGTGTCAGAGACACTGTAGAAGGACAGAGTACCTGCCTTGTGATCCAGGTACACTCCTACTCTGGAGGACTGAGGGCCTGATACTTTAGTCACAACATTATTGTGTCTGAACCAATAACCACCTCTATAGTACTCTAAATTCCATGACTTGTTATTGTGTCCAAATCCACTATCTGTCCCTGTTCTGCTGATGTCTTTATATGAGACTGCTGTAACAACATTACCACTCCACTCCACCTCCCAGTAACAGCGTCCAGACAGACCCTCTCTACACAGAACATGGTACTGGTTGGTGAATCTGTCTGGATGACAAGGATATGGTTGGACTTGTTCTGTATAGGTCACCTTTCTGTTCCCTTCAGACAGAGAGAGGTGTGTGTGTGCTGTGTTTGGGTCCAGTGTGAGCTGACAGGAATCTGGGAGAATTGCAGAGAGACCAATGAGGGGAGTCAGAACAATAAGTTTAGTCAGATACTGTATCTACCCTGTCTTTGATTAGAGCACAGCAGAGATCAAATCAGAGAAATATGAGGAGTCAGATAGATACCCAGTCTTTGATTAGATCTACTATTGCTATATATTTCTAGAGGGATTGTTAGGAGTGTCAGTAAAAAGAGACTGTTAGTTACTTCACAATATAGAGACTCACATTGTAACAACTGTTCTCTGGTCTTGGGCTCTGGAGGCAGTACAACATCCACTATATTCACTACAGACACACAAACACATTGACAGAGAGAGGGAATGTTATCATCAGACCATATTCCAAATGTATATGACTAGTAGGGAACTTTCAATGGTCTAAAGTTGATGTTCTTATTGTTTTCAACACACCTGTAGTGGAGATCTTGGTCCATTCTCCTTTAAGGAAGTCTTCTAGTTTCTCTCTCAGTTCAGACACAGTCTTACTCACATCTCCAAAGTACTGAAGAGGACGGACAACGATGCTGGGTAAGTCTGAAGATGCACTGATACTGGAGAGAGACTGATAACTCTGGAGAGAGAGAGAGAGACTGATAACTCTGGAGAGAGAGAGACATAACTCTGGAGAGAGAGAGACTGATAACTCTGGAGAGAGAGAGAGAGACTGATAACTCGGGAGAGAGAGAGAGAGACTGATAATTCTGGAGAGAGAGAGAGAGAGAGACTGATAACTATGGAGAGAGAGACAGTGACAGAGAGAGGGAGACATAGAGAGAGAGAGATGAGAGCTTGATAACTCTGGAGAGAGACAGAGAGAGAGAGAGAGAGAGAGAGACTGATAACTCTGGAGAGAGAGAGAGAGAGAGAGAGAGAGAGAGAGAGAGAGACAGAGAGAGACAGAGACAGAGACAGAGAGAGAGTGAGCGAGAGAGAGAGAGAGAGAAAGAGAGAGACAGAGATAGAGACAAAGAAAGAGAGAGAGTGAGAGACAGAGACAGACAGAGGGAGACAGAGAGAGAGACAGAGAGAGAGAGAGAGAGAGAGAGGGGGAGAGAGAGGGACGAACAGAGAGAGAGAGGGACGAACAGAGAGAGGGACGGACAGAGAGAGAGAGAGAGACGGACAGAGAGAGGGAGAGGGACGGACAGAGAGAGAGAGAGAGACGGACAGAGAGAGAGAGAGGGACGGAAACAGAGAAGGACAAAGAGGGACGGACAGAGAGTGAGAGAAGGGAACAGAGAAGGACAAAGAGGGACAGAGACAGAAGGACAGAGACAAAGAGACAGAGGGAGAGAGAGGGACAGACAGAGAGAGAGATAGGGACGGACAGAGTGAGAGAGAGGAACGGACAGAGTGAGAGAGAGGGACGGACAGAATGAGAGAGAGGAACGGATAGAGTGAGAGAGAGGAACGGACCGAGTAAACGAGAGGGAGAGAGACGGAAACAGAGAAGGACAAAGAGGGACGGACAGAGAGAGAGAGAAGGGAACAGAGAAGGACAGAGACAGAAGGACAGAGACAAAGAGACAGAGGGAGAGAGAGGGACGGACAGAGAGAGAGAGAGGGACGGACAGAGTGAGAGAGAGGGACGGACAGAGTGAGAGAGAGGGACGGGCAGAATGAGAGAGAGGAACGGATAGAGTGAGAGAGAGGAACGGACAGAGTAAAAGAGAGGGAGAGAGACGGACAGAGAGAGAGGGGAACGGACAGAGAGAGAGAGAGGGAAGGACAGAGAGAGAGAGAGGGACGGACAGAGAGAGAGAGGGACGGACAGAGAGAGAGAGAGGGACGGACAGAGAGAGAGAGGGACGGACAGAGAGAGAGAGAGAGAGGGAAGGACAGAGAGAGGGGGGCGGACACGGGAGAGAGAGAGAGGGACGGACAGAGAGAGAGAGAGAGGGACAGACAGAGAGAGGGAGAGAGGGACAGACAGAGAGAGAGAGGGACGGACAGAGAGAGGGAGGTACGGACAGAGAGAGAGGGGGACGGACAGAGAGAGAGAGAGGGAAGGACAGAGAGAGAGAGAGGGACGGACAGAGAGAGAGAGGGGGACGGACAGAGCTGAGTTAGTAATGTTTAGTCTGAAACGATATTTTATTTCCAAAAGCCAAGAAGAAAAATACACAACATTACTTTATAAGGACTGAATTCTAACATAATTCTACCAAGCTTGATACAGCTTCAACTAGCACTGACGTGTCAAGTGAGAGTTGTCAAAGCCCATTAGTCCAACAATGGCAGGAGAGTCACACAGTCTACCCCAACCAAATGGAGAGGCCTTAGAAGCTCCCTCCCGCTGTTCAGAGGTAATTAAAATACAGTACCCTTTGCATGTAAAGAATGATAAGGCAAGAAAAGATTACAAAATGAAGCTCCTTATGGAAAATCAAGAGACACTTTTTGCTGACTATTACAAAAATGGGAATATCAGCAACCTTATCTTCCACACAAACCATCCCCTGGCATGGCACAGTGCTATATTAGCACACAGAGGGGGGGTTAACGAGGGGTGGAAACTCAGAATACTTGATAACGAGGACTCTGAGTCAGGTAATATAAATATCTATAAGTCCGGAACAGTAATGGTACAGGGTAACCCCAAACAGTTTCAGCTGGACTTTCACCTAATCAAAGAATTAGCCCAGCAGGAGAAGCTCTCCCTTGATAAAGATACCCCCACACCGAGCGGGTCAGACCAGACCTCTTCATTATATAACCCCACAGGCGAGCAACCCCCAGCGGAGAGTTAACCTCCCAGCACAGATTACCACTCCCTCATTGAAATGAAGGACAAATTCACCCATCTGGAGGTAAGGCAGGTGGAGCTGGAACAGCAGGTGATTACACTTCAGTCAGCACAGACCCAGACAACAGTCCAGCACAACAACACCCCCTTAACCAGACCCGAAGAGCTGGAGGTGGACAGAGACATATCTGCACTCTGGACTGTGGTGAGACAACTTCAACAGGAGAAAGAGCAGAATCAGGAGAGGAACAGAGCATTAGAGGAGAGGATCAGACTGCTGGTGGAGGAGAGGTTGAAGGGGATGGAGGAGAGGGTGAGGGGGACGGCGTGTGACAGAGAACAACCCACTAGAGAGGTGGCCACCCCCACAGAGAAGCCAGCAGAACAGCCCACCTCAGCACCTGACAAAAGTCTCAACACCACAGCAGAACAGTCCACACCAGACCCTGACCATAGAGTAGACATCACAGCAGAACAGACAAATGAAGAACCACAAGCCCAGCGGCTCTCACCCCCTCTGAGCACCCCCCTGTCAGCCACCCTGATAGCCCTTCTGACAACCCCCTCACACCCACTGAGGACAAACACAAGACACAGATTGTACTACTTATGGACTCAAATGGGAAATATATAGAAGAAAAAAAACTTTTTCCCAAACACAGTGTGTCTAAACTCTGGTGTCCAAACACCCAGCGCGCCCTCGACCTTCTGTCTGAGGACCAACTAGGTTCACCCAGCCACATAATAATACACACAGGCACAAACGACCTGAGAGCACAGCAGGAAAGGGTGGCCACAGCACTGAAGGTAGTGATTGAAAAGGCTTCTTCTACTTTCCCCAACGCACAAGTGGTTATCTCCACCCTGCTACCACGAAAAGACTTCCACCCTGCCACAATACAGCGGGTAAACGCAAGTATTTCCCGTGACTGTGCCTCAAAACCAAATGTTTTCCTGGCCCACCACTCCACCCTGGACTTGAACAGCCTCTATGACCAGGTCCACCACTCCACCCTGGACTTGAACAGCCTCTATGACCAGGTCCACCTCTACAAGGCAGCAGTGCCCACCTTTGCCCGGACTCTAAAGGACATCGCTCTCAAACGTATCCCCAACACTTCACACAGGAGCAACAGATCAGTAGACACCCCACCCAGACCAGCGAGACACCCTCCCAGACCTGCAGGAACCCCCCCCCCCCCCCCCCCTGGACCTACACATAGAGGACCCACGCCAAGAGGAATTACATCCAGACCACAGTACACCCAGACACATCCACACCCCCACCCCAACCAATCAACACCCCCCCACGTCAACCATGCCCACACCCCATTTAGGCCCCCTCAGATCAGACCTATGCCACTCCTGCCCACCCCATGCACCCCTCCCCCGCAAAGAGGGCCTCAACATGGAAGCCACACATGCACCCAGGTAGTGAGCGGGCAAACAGTCCCAACCCCCACTCTCACACTCGCCCAAGCCAATAGCATGTACCAGATGCTCAGCAGGCTCTGCTCACACTTACTGGCCTGAGGCCAAACCACGACCAACAACACTGGACACTCTATGGAACAAAAAGCCTTCACTATATCATCCTGGAATATCCAAGGCCTGAGGTCATCTGCCTTTGGCCTAAAAAGCAGAAACTCGGACTTCATCAAAGAAATCGGTAATACAGACATTGTCATCTTGCAAGAAACCTGGTATAGAGGAGACGGACCCACTGTTTGCCCTCTAGGTTACAGAGAGCTGGTAGTCCCATCCACCAAACAACCAGGTGTGAAACAGGGAAGGGACTCAGGGGGTATGCTAATTTGATATAGAGCAGACCTAACTCACTCCATTAAATTCATCAAAACAGGAACATTCTACATTTGGCTAGAAATTCAAAAGGAAATTATCCTAACAGAGAAAAATGTCCTCCTGTGTGCTACCTATATCCCCCCACTAGAATCCCCATATTTTAATGAAGACAGCTTCTCCATCCTGGGGGGGGAACTCAATCATTTCCAGGCCCAGGGACATGTACTAGTCTGTGGCGACCTAAATGCCAGAACCGGACAAGAACCTGACACCCTCAGCACACAGGGGGACAAACACCTGCCTGGAGGTGACAGCATTCCCTCCCACATATGCCCCCCTAGGCACGACTATGACAATATAAACAACAAAAACGGGTCACAACTCCTGCAGCTCTGTCGCACGCTGGGTATATACATAGTCAACGGAAGGCTTCGAGGGGACTCCTATGGTAGGTACACCTATACCTCATCTCTTGGCAGTAGTACTGTAGACTACTGTACTTTACTGTACTGTACTGTACTGTACTTTATCACTGTATCACTGTACTTGGCAGTAGTACTGTAGACTACTGTACTTTACTGTACTGTACTGTACTTTATCACTGACCTCAACCCAGAGTCTCTCAGAGCGTTCACAGTCAGCCCACTGACACCCTATCAGACCACAGCAAAATCACAGTCTACTTAAACAGAGCAATACTCAATCATGAGGCATCAAAGCCAAAGGAACTGAGTAAAATTAAGAAATGCTATAGATTGAAGGACTGCAGTTTGGAAACCTACCAAAAAACAATTAGGCAACAACAAATTCAATCCCTTTTAGACAATTTCCTGGGTAAAACGTTCCACTGTAATAGTGAAGGTGTAAACTTGGCAGTAGAAAATCTTAACAGTATATTTGACCTCTCAGCTTCCCTATCAAATCTAAGAATCTCAAATAGAAAACCGAAGAAAATTAACAATAATGACAAATGGTTTGATGAAGTATGCAAAAATCTAAGAAAGAAATTGAGAAACCTGTCCAACCAAAAACATAGAGACCCGGAAAACCTGAGTCTACGCCTTCACTATGGTGAATCACTAAAACAATACAGAAATACACTACGGAAAAAGAAGGAACAGCATGTCAGAAACCAGCTCATTGTAATTGAAGAATCCATAGGCTCTAACCACTTCTGGGAAAATTGGAAAACACTAAACAAACAACAACACGAAGAATTATCTATCCAAAATGGAGATGTATGGGTAAAACACTTCTCCAATCTTTTTGGCTCTATAACAAAGAATAAAGAGCAAAAACTTATACATGATCAAAAACAGATCTTAGAATCAACTATTAAAGACTATCAGAACCCACTGGATTCTCCAAATACATTGAATGAGCTACAGGACAAAATAAAAACCCTCCAACCCAAAAAGGCCTGTGGTGTTGATGGTATCCTCAATGAAATGATCAAATATACAGACAACAAATTCCAATTGGCTATACTAAAACTCTTTAACATCATACTTAGCTCTGGCATCTTCCCCAATATTTGGAACCAAGGACTGATCACCCCAATCCACAAAAGTGGAGACAAATTTGACCCCAATAACTACCGTGGAACATGTGTCAACAGTAACCTTGGGAAAATCCTCTGCATTATCATTAACAGCAGACTTGTACATTTCCCCAATGAAAACAATGTACTGAGCAAATGTCAAATTGGCTTTTTACCAAATTACCGTACAACAGACCATGTATTCACCCTGCACACCCTAATTGACAACCAAACAAACCAAAACAAAGGCAAAGTCTTCTCATGCTTTGTTGATTTCAAAAAAGCCTTTGACTCAATTTGGCATGAGAGTCTGCTATACAAACTGATGGAAAATAGTGTTGGGGGTGAAACATACGACATTATAAAATCCATGTACACAAGCAACAAGTGTGCGGTTAAAATTGGCAAAAAACACACACATTTCTTCACACAGGGTCGTGGGGTTAGACAGGGATGCAGCTTAAGCCAAACCTTCTTCAACATATATATCAACGAATTGGAGCGGGCACTAGAAAAGTCTGCAGCACCCGGCCTCCCCCTGCTAGAATCCGAAGTCAAATGTCTGCTGTTTGCTGATGATCTGGTGCTTCTGTCACCAACCAAGGAGGGCCTACAGCAGCACCTAGATCTTATGCACATATTCTGTCAGACCTGGGCCCTTACAGTAAATCTCAGTAAGACCAAAATAATGGTGTTCCAAAAAAGGTCCAGTCACCAGGACCACATTTACAAATTCCATCTAGACACTGTTGCCCTAGAGCACACAAAAAACTATACATACCTTGGCCTAAACATCAGCGCCACAGGTAACTTTCACAAAGCTGTGAACGATCTGAGAGACAAGGCAAGAAGGGCATTCTATGCCATCAAAAGGAACATCAATTTCAACATACCAATTAGGATTTGGCTAAAAATACTTGAATCAGTCATAGAGCCCATTGCCCTTTATGGTTGTGAGGTCTGGGGTCCGCTCACCAACCAAGACTTCCCAAAATGGGACAAACACCAAATTGAGACTCTGCACGCAGAATTCTGCAAAAATATAATCCGTGTACAACGTAGAACACCAAATAATGCATGCAGAGCAGAATTAGGCCGATACCCACTAATTATCAAAATCCAGAAAAGAGCCGTTAAATTCTATAACCACCTAAAAGGAAGCGATTCCCAAACCTTCCATAACAAAGCCATCACCTACAGAGAGATGAACCTGGAGAAGAGTCCCCTAAGCAAGCTGGTCCAGGGGCTCTGTTCACAAACACAAACACACCCTACAGAGCCCCAGGACAGCAGCGCAATTAGACCCAACCAAATCATGAAAAAACAAAAAGATAATTACTTGACACATTGGAAAGAATTAACAAAAAAACAGAGCAAACTATAATGCTATTTGGCCCTACACAGAGAGTACACAGCGGCGGAATACCTGACCACTGTGACTGACCCAAAATTAAGGAAAGCTTTGACTATGTACAGACTCAGTGAGCATAGCCTTGCTATTGAGAAAGGCCGCCGTAGGCAGACTTGGCTCTCAAGAGAAGACAGGCTATGTGCTCACTGCCCAAAAAATGAGGTGGAAACTGAGCTGCACTTCATAACCTCCTGCCCAATGTATGACCATATTAGAGAGACATATTTCTCTCAGATTACACAGATCCACAAAGAATTCGAAAACAAATCCAATTTTGAAAAACTCTCATATATACTGGGTGAAATTCCACAGTGTGCCATCACAGCAGCAAGATTTGTGACCTGTTGCCACGAGAAAAGGGCAACCAGTGAAGAACAAACACCATTGTAAATACAACCCATATTTATGCTTATTTATTTTATCTTGTGTCCTTTAACCATTTGTACATTGTTAAAACACTGTATGTATATAATATGACATTTGTAATGTCTTTATTGTATTGACACTTCTGTATGTGTAATGTTTACTGTTCATTTTTATTGTTTTTCACTTTATATATTCACTTTATATATTATCTACCTCACTTGCTTTTTCAATGTTAACACATGTTTCCCATGCCAATAAACCCTTGAATTGAATTGAAAAATTGAGAGGGATGGACAGAGAGAGAGAGAGAGAGGTACGGACAGAGAGAGGGAGGGACGGACAGAGAGAAAGAGAGAGAGACAGACAGAGAGAGAGGGACTGACAGAGAGAGGGAGAGACCGACAGAGAGAGAGAGGGGGACGGACAGAGAGAGAGAGAGAGAGGGACGCACAGAGAGAGAGGGACAAACGGAGAGAGAGAGAGAGAGAGAGAGGGACGGACGGACAGAGAGAGAGAGGGACGGACAGAGAGAGAGAGGGACGGACAGAGAGAGAGATAGAGAGGGACGGACAGAGGGAGAGGGACGGACAGAGAGAGAGAGAGGAACAGACAGAGAGAGAGAGAGAGGGACGGACAGAGATAGAGAGAGGGACAGACAGAGAGAGAGAGAGGGACGAACAGAGAGAGAGAGAGAGGGACGGACAGAGAGAGAGAGAGGGACGGACAGAGAGAGAGGGACGGACAGAGAGAGAGGGATGGACGGACAGAGAGAGGGATGGACAGAGAGAGAGAGGGAGGCAGAGACAGAGAGAGAGACGGATGGACAGAGAGAGTGACAGAGAGAGGGAGAGACAGGGACGGACAGAGAGAGAGGGACGGACAGACAGAGAGAGAGACAGGGACGGACAGAGAGAGTGAGAGAGAGAGGGGCAGACAGACAGAGAGAGAGGGACGGTCAGACAGAGAGACAGACAGGACAACATAATGATTGAGATTAATAGTTTCTCAATCAGTTAATTTCATATCACATGTAACGAGACAATTTAGTTACCTGGAGGAAATGGATGTGATCCTCTGTGTGTGAGAGCTGCTCCAGCTCAGTGCTTCTCTTCCTCAGTTCAGCTATCTCCTGCTTCAGTTGCTCCAGGAGTCCTTCAGCTTGACTCACTTGAGCCTTCTCTTGGGCTCTGATCAGCTCCTTCACCTCAGAGCTCCTTCTCTCAATGGAGCGGATCAGCTCAGTAAAGATCTGATCACTGTCCTCCACTGCTGCCTGTGCAGAGCGCTGGAGAGAGAGAGAGAGAGAGAGAGAGTATAGAGCAGACCTAACTCACTCCATTAAATTAATCAAAACAGGAACATTCTACATTTGGCTAGATATTCAAAAGGAAATTATCCTAACAGATAAAAATGTCCTCCTGTGTGCTACCTATATCCACCCACTAGAATCCCCATACTTTAATGAAGACAGCTTCTCCATCCTGGAGGGGGAAATCAGTCATTTCCAGGCCCAGGGACATGTACTAGTCTGTGGCGACCTAAATGCCAGAACCGGACAAGAACCTGACACCCTCAGCACACAGGGGGACAAACACCTGCCTGGAGGTGACAGCATTCCATCCCACATATGCCCCCCTAGGCACGACTATGACAACATTACCAACAAAAACGGGTCACAACTCCTGCAGCTCTGTCGCACGCTGGGTATGTACATAGTCAATGGTAGGCTTCAAGGGGACTCCTATGGTAGGTACACCTATACCTCATCTCTTGGCAGTAGTACTGTAGACTACTTTATCACTGACCTCAACCCAGAGTCTCTCAGAGCGTTCCCAGTCAGCCCACTGACACCCCTATCAAACCACGGCAAAATCACAGTACTTAAACAGAGCAATACTCAATCATGAGGCATCAAAGCCAAAGGAACTGAGTAATATTAAGAAATGTTATAGATGGAAGAAATGCAGTTTGGAAACCTACCAAAAAACAATTAGGCAACAACAAATTAAATCCCTTTTAGACAATTTCCTGGGTAAAACGTTCCGCTGTAATAGTGAAGGTGTAAACTTGGCAGTAGAAAATCTTAGCAGTATATTTGACGTCTCAGCTTCCCTATCAAATCTAAAAATCTCAAATAGATAACCGAAGAAAATTAACAATAATGACAAATGGTTTGATGAAGTATGCAAAAATCTAAGAAAGAAATTGAGAAACCTGTCCAACCAAAAACATAGAGACCCGGAAAACCTGAGTCTATGCCTTCACTATGGTGAATCACTAAAACAATACAGAAATACACTACGGAAAAAGAAGGAACAGCATGTCAGAAATGATCTCAATGTAATTGAAGAATCCATAGACTCTAACCACTTCTGGGAAAATTGGAAAACAGTAAACAAACAACAACACAAAGAATTATCTATCAAAAATGGAGATGTATGGGTTAACCACTTCTCCAATCTTTTTGGCTCTATAACAAAGAATAAAGAGCAAAAACATATACATGATCAAAAACAGATCTTAGAATCATCTATTAAAGACTACCAGAACCCACTGGATTCTCCAATTACATTGAATGAGTTACAGGACAAAATAAAAACCCTCCAACCCAAAAAGGCCTGTGGTGTTGATGGTATCCTCAATGAAATGATCAAATATACAGACAACAAATTCCAATTGGCTATACTAAAACTCTTTAACATCATCCTTAGCTCTGGCATCTTCCCCAATATTTGGAACCAAGGACTGATCACCCCAATCCACAAAAGTGGAGACAAATTTGACCCCAATAACTACCGTGGAATATGCGTCAACACTAACCTTGGGAAAATCCTCTGCATTATGATTAACAGCAGACTCGTACATTTCCTCAATGAAAACAATGTACTGAGCAAATGTCAAATTGGCTTTTTACCAAATTACCGTACAACAGACCATGTATTCACCCTGCACACCCTAATTGACAACCAAACAAACCAAAACAAAGGCAAAGTCTTCTCATGCTTTGTTGATTTCAAAAAAGCCTTTGACTCAATTTGGCATGAGGGTCTGCTATACAAACTGATGGAAAGTGGTGTTGGGGGTAAAACATACAACATTATAAAATCCATGAACACAAACAACAAGTGTGCGCTTAAAATTGGCCAAAAACACATTTCTTCACACAGGGTCGTGGGGTTAGACAGGGATGCAGCTTAAGCCCCACACTCTTCAACATATATATCAACGAATTGGCGCGGGCACTTGGAATGTCTGCAGCACCCGGCCTCACCCTACTAGAATCCGAAGTCAAATGTCTGCTGTTTGCTGATGATCTGGTGCTTCTGTCACCAACCAAGGAGGGCCTACAGCAGCACCTAGATCTTATGCACATATTCTGTCAGACCTGGGCCCTGACAGTAAATCTCAGTAAGACCAAAATAATGGTGTTCCAAAAAAGGTCCAGTCACCAGGACCACAAATACAAATTCCATCTAGACACTGTTGCCCTAGAGCACACAAAAAACTATACATACCTTGGCCTAAACATCAGCGCCACAGGTAACTTCCACAAAGCTGTGAACGATCTGAGAGACAAGGCAAGAAGGGCATTCTATGCCATCAAAAGGAACATCAATTTATACATACCAATTAGGATTTGGCTAAAAATACTTGAATCAGTCATAGAGCCCATTGCCCTTTATGGTTGTGAGGTCTGGGGTCCGCTCACCAACCAAGACTTCACAAAATGGGACAAACACCAAATTGAGACTCTGCACGCAGAATTCTGCAAAAATATCCTCCGTGTACAACGTAGAACACCAAATAATGCATGCAGAGCAGAATTAGGCCGATACCCACTAATTATCAAAATCCAGAAAAGAGCCGTTAAATTCTACAACCACCTAAAAGGAAGTGATTCATAAACCTTCCATAACAAAGCCATCACCTACAGAGAGATGAACCTGGAGAAGAGTCCCCTAAGCAAGCTGGTCCTGGGGCTCTGTTCGCAAACACAAACACACCCTACAGAGCCCCAGGACAACAGCACAATTAGACCCAACCAAATCATGAGAAAACAAACAGATAATTACTTGACACATTGGAAAGAATTAACAAAAAAACAGAGCAAACTAGAATGCTACTTGGCCCTAAACAGAGAGTACACAGCGTCAGAATACCTGACCACTGTGACTGACCCAAAATTAAGGAAAGCTTTGACTATGTACAGACTCAGTGAGCATAGCCTTGCTATTGAGAAAGGCCGCCGTAGGCAGACATGGCTCTCAAGAGAAGACAGGCTATGTGCTCACTGCCCACAAAATGAGGTGGAAACTGAGCTGCACTTCCTAACCTCCTGCCCAATGTATGACCATATTAGAGAGACATATTTCCCTCAGATTACACAGATCCACAAAGAATTCGAAAACAAATCCAAATTTGAAAAACTCCCATATCTACTGGGTGAAATTCCACAGTGTGCCATCACAGCAGCAAGATTTGTGACCTGTTGCCACGAGAAAAGGGCAACCAGTGAAGAACACACACCATTGTAAATACAACCCATATTTATGCTTATTTCTTTTATCTTGTGTCCTTTAACCATTTGTACATTGTTAAAACACTGTATATATATATATAATATGACATTTGTAATGTCTTTACTGTTTTGAAACCTCTGTATGTGTAATGTTTACTGTTAATTTTTGTTGTTTTTCACTTTATATATTCACTTTGTATGTTGTCTACCTCACTTGCTTTGGCAATGTTAACACATGTTTCCCATGCCAATAAAGCCATTGAATTGAATTGAATTGAGAGAGAGAGAGAGAGACTGAGAGAGAGAGAGAGACAGAGAGAGGGGGACAGTAGTTTCTGCACCACATTGAGTCAGATATCTGCCACCCTGCTCTCCAGGTCCACCAGGCCTTGTCCCCCCTCTCGACAGACAGGTACAGAACACCTCTTGGTCCTGCTCTACTCTCCTCCCTCCTGGACAGACAGGTACAGAACACCTCTTGGTATATCATATATATATATATATATATATACAGTGTCTTGCGAAAGTATTCGGCCCCCTTGAACTTTGCGACCTTTTGCCACATTTCAGGCTTCAAACATAAAGATATAAAACTGTCTTTTTTTGTGAAGAATCAACAACAAATGGGACACAATCATGAAGTGGAACGACATTTATTGGATATTTCAAACTTTTTTAACAAATCAAAAACTGAAAAATTGGGCGTGCAAAATTATTCAGCCCCCTTAAGTTAATACTTTGTAGCGCCACCTTTTGCTGTGATTACAGCTGTAAGTCGCTTGGGGTATGTCTCTATCAGTTTTGCACATCGAGAGACTGACATTTTTTCCCATTCCTCCTTGCAAAACAGCTCGAGCTCAGTGAGGTTGGATGGAGAGCATTTGTGAACAGCAGTTTTCAGTTCTTTCCACAGATTCTCGATTGGATTCAGGTCTGGACTTTGACTTGGCCATTCTAACACCTGGATATGTTTATTTTTGAACCATTCCATTGTAGATTTTGCTTTATGTTTTGGATCATTGTCTTGTTGGAAGACAAATCTCCGTCCCAGTCTCAGGTCTTTTGCAGACTCCATCAGGTTTTCTTCCAGAATGGTCCTGTATTTGGCTCCATCCATCTTCCCATCAATTTTAACCATCTTCCCTGTCCCTGCTGAAGAAAAGCAGGCCCAAACCATGATGCTGCCACCACCATGTTTGACAGTGGGGATGGTGTGTTCAGCTGTGTTGCTTTTACGCCAAACATAACGTTTTTCATTGTTGCCAAAAAGTTCAATTTTGGTTTCATCTGACCAGAGCACCTTCTTCCACATGTTTGGTGTGTCTCCCAGGTGGCTTGTGGCAAACTTTAAACTACACTTTTTATGGATATCTTTAAGAAATGGCTTTCTTCTTGCCACTCTTCCATAAAGGCTAGATTTGTGCAATATACGACTGATTGTTGTCCTATGGACAGAGTCTCCCACCTCAGCTGTAGATCTCTGCAGTTCATCCAGAGTGATCATGGGCCTCTTGGCTGCATCTCTGATCAGTCTTCTCCTTGTATGAGCTGAAAGTTTAGAGGGACGGCCAGGTCTTGGTAGATTTGCAGTGGTCTGATACTCCTTCCATTTCAATATTATCGCTTGCACAGTGCTCCTTGGGATGTTTAAAGCTTGGGAAATATTTTTGTATCCAAATCCGGCTTTAAACTTCTTCACAACAGTATCTCGGACTTGCCTGGTGTGTTCCTTGTTCTTCATGATGCTCTCTGTGCTTTTAACGGACCTCTGAGACTATCACGGTGCAGGTGCATTTATACGGAGACATGATTACACACAGGTGGATTGTATTTATCATCATTAGTCATTTAGGTCAACATTGGATCATTCAGAGATCCTCACTGAACTTCTGGAAAGAGGTTGCTGCACTGAAAGTAAAGGGGCTGAATAATTTTGCACGCCCAATTATTCAGTTTTTGATTTGTTAAAAAAGTTTGAAATATCCAATAAATGTCGTTCCACTTCATGATTGTGTCCCACTTGTTGTTGATTCTTCACAAAAAAAGACAGTTTTATATCTTTATGTTTGAAGCCTGAAATGTAGCAAAAGGTCGCAAAGTTCAAGGGGGCCGAATACTTTCGCAAGGCACTGTATATATCATATCATCATTCAGGAAGTTATGCACAACAAGCATATCTTTGGGAGGACGTCCAGCCTCTCTTTTCCGGGCAAGAAAGTTTCTGTCAACCAACATGTCTTCTGTTTTGACATCCATACCGTTGTTCTTGGTAAACTCAGTTCAGCATGATGTATCTAGGAAGTTGTTTGAGTTTTATTTTAGTTTTACTATTGACAGTTCCCTCTATTTGTGCTTTCACTAGATTCATCATTGGCACAGAAAGAGAGTCCCTGTCTTCCTAACATTGATGTGACCACAACAATTCTCCTCAGATACTCCCTTCTCTCTGCAATATCACCAGCATGGTCAGATGTTAAAATTTTAGCAATGTTCCCATGATTGATAGTTTCCTGGTAGCTTTGCCACAACACTGTCTCTGTGTGTCTGTGTCATCTCATGTTTGACAAAGGTAAACTAAGATTTTTTCCAAATGTTGCAGCCATTACTGACAAAATAATCAAATGTAATGTTTTTACCAAAAACTCTACATGGAAAGCAGAAAGCTGTGATCAATTAAATACAAAGTTAACTAGATATTATCTGTGTCATTTATAGCCTGGCACAGATAGTAAAACTACATTAAATACAACGTTATCTAGATATTATCTAGATATTATCTGTGTCATTTATAGCCTGGCACAGATAGTAAAACTACTGTAGCGACCCGCACAGACAGCTGTGTGTTATGTGTTCGGCTATTATTTGGTTGTGTTGTACTTACCAGTTCCCAGTGTTTGCGGGGTTCGACATGCCAATCAACATGCTATCTGCCAATCACAGGAATAGCTGGGATGTTCTGATGCCGGGCATCCTGGTGGTTGGCGGAGTGGCGTGGAGGGGGCGGGGCATTGGAAGTTAAGGTTTAGCCTTTGTTCTCTCTCTTACATCTGGCCTTCACAAGAGAAGGTCCCGATTGGCTTGTGGGGTATCTTTCATTTATTTGGCGTGAGCTAAGGCCAAACAGTAGCCTGTGTAAAGTTGGTAATAAACCGTCAACTCAATCCTCTGTCTGGACAATTGTTCCTTTATGATCTAGTCAGGTCATTACACTACAGGCAGCCTCACATAAAAACCTATTGATTAACAAAGCTTTGATTATGACCAAAGTCTATAGTAGTGTAGGTTGACGGAGAGAAAATAAATCACAGAGAAAATATATTGACTGATATATTGAATTGTTTAGGGAAGCTTTAGCTTTGGCTTTAATATATTCTGAAAATACTTGAAAACCAAAAGAGAAAAGAATAGTAGCCCTCCTCAGGAACCACAAAACCCTCACAGACGAACTTCTTCTTCTATGATATAATGGAGGTCCTAAAAACCAACATTAAAGGTGCATGGCGCCACCTACTGTGCTGGAGTGCGTTCAATCACGGTTTACACCACTCTAAATCCTCCTACCTAACTCAGAATTTCTGAGAAAATAAAAGAGTCCTACTAACTTCTAATAGACCCTCCCCCATCCCCCAAATCCCTTCCAAGTGTAATGTTTACTGTTAATTTCTGATTGTTTATTTCACTTTTGTTTATTGTCTATTTCACTTGCTTTGGCAATGTAAACATATATTTCCATGCCAATAAAGCCCTATGAATTTAATTCAATTGAGAGAGAGACATTTCCATTTTAATGTCTAGGGGACATGAGTCGTCATGGTTACTCATGGTTATGTGATGAGGCAGCCCAGTCAGTTACATGAACCAGTCTATTCTCTGAAAGGGGTCCAGACAGCCTGGTCCCAACAGTGGGGTCAGTGGGATTGGATAGGGGCCCCTCTCTCTCTCTCTCTCTCTCTCTGACTGGAGGAGAGAAGTGAAATGGTGTGTCTCCTCTGATCAACAACACTCACCTTGAAAGACTCCACAGCCTGTTGAAGCTCCTTCAGCTCCTTCTCTCTCTCCTGGAATCTCTGCTGGACCTTCTTCTGACTCATCCCCAGCTGCCTCTGTGGAGAATCACTCTTCAATGAGCTACCAAGCTTTATTAGTCCAGTAGATCAATAGTATAGTAATGTGACATAGGACCCATAGAGAGGAAGGTCTACAATCCCGAGGAAGTCCCTTTACAATATGATATTATGTTGCTATGTGAATGATTATAGTTTTTATGGTAGAACTACATGTATCAAGGCGTTGAGACTGAACTTTGGACTCATAAAAGGCCATTCAGAATGATAATAGTGTTTGACTTTAGAAAATGGTGATACATTTGGAGAATCTGGGTTAACAATTCTATATACTCAAGGTTTGTGTTCATTTTTGTGGATCCATTTCATATTGTATATAATATAATGATCTCATATTCAAACATATTTAGTTCCTACTGTATCTTTAATTCCTTGTTTATCAGACAGTCACCAACAAGTTTAATTTTTTTTTATTTTTTTTATTTCACCTTTAATTTAACCAGGTAGTTGAGAACAAGTTCTCATTTGCAACTGCGACCTGGCCAAGATAAAGCATAGCAGTATGAGCAGACAACACAGAGTTACACATGGAGTAAACAATTAACAAGTCAATAACACAGTAGAAAACAAAGGGGGAGTCTATATACAATGTGTGCAAAAGGCATGAGGAGGTAGGCGAATGATAATAGTGTTTGACTTTAGAAAATGGTGATACATTTGTAACAAACTCAATATACTCAATGTTTGTGTTCATATTTGTGGATCCATTTCATATTGTAGATAATATAATGATCTCATATTCAAACAGTCTTAGTTCCTACTGTATCTTTAATTCTTAGTTTATCAGACAGTCACCAACAAGTTGTTCTGGTCTTACCTGTTTCTCAGTCCTCTCTGCTGCAGCTGACACTGTATCATGGCCTTTATGTTCATCTATTGTACACAGATAACAGATACACTGCTGATCGGTACGACAGTAAACCTCCAGCAGTTTGTCATGATGAGAGCAGATCTTCTCCTGTAGTTGTGCGGTGGCTTTGACCAGCTTGTGCTTCTTCAAAGCAGGAGATTCATAGTGAGATTGGAGGTGAGTCTCACAGTAAGAGGCCAGACACACCAGACAGGACATGAGGGCTTTCTGCTTTCTGGTCCCGGTGCAGACATCACACGCCACATCTCCAGGTCCAGCATAGCACAGGGCAGGAGGGGGAGCAGCCTGGAGTCCTGTCTTCTTCCGTTTCTCCACCACTTCAGCCAGCACAATGTTTCTCTTCAGAACAGGCCTTGGGATAAAGGTCTGTCTGCACTGTGGACAGCTGTAGACACCTTTCAGATCATCCTGATCCCAGCTTTCTTTAATACAGCCCATACAGTAACTGTGTCCACAGGCAGTAGTCACCGGATCCTTCAGTAGATCCAGACAGATGGAGCAACAGAACAGTTCCTGATTCTCTGCCATTTTGGTGCTCTCTCCCGTAGGTTAAGCAGTGGCAGTGTGAAAGATTACTTTCTGTTTCATGGAACTCTACACCAGAGGACAGGGAGTGGCTTCCTCCTGGACTCTGTTCCCTGTATGTAGAGGGGGAGTGGCTTCCTACTGGACTGGGTTCTCTGTATGTAGAGGGGGAGTGGCTTCCTACTGGACTGTGTTCTCTGTATGTAGAGGCGGAGTGGCTTCCTCCTGAACTGTGTTCTCTGTATGTAGAGGGGGAGTGGCTTCCTACTGGACTGGGTTCTCTGTATGTAGAGGGGGAGTGGCTTCCTACTGGACTGGGTTCTCTGTATGTAGAGGGGGAGTGACTTCCTACTGGACTGTGTTCTCTGTATGTAGAGGCGGAGTGGCTTCCTCCTGGACTGTGTTCTCTGTATGTAGAGGGGGAGTGGCTTCCTACTGGACTGTGTTCTCTGTATGTAGAGGGGGAGTGGCTTCCTACTGGACTGGGTTCTCTGTATGTAGAGGGGGAGTGGCTTCCTACTGGACTGTGTTCTCTGTATGTAGAGGCGGAGTGGCTTCCTCCTGGACTGTGTTCTCTGTATGTAGAGGGGGAGTGGCTTCCTCCTGGACTGTGTTCTCTGTATGTAGAGGGGGTGTGGTTTCTTTGATAAGGAAGTGTGACAGAGTGTTGGGTCGTTGGCAGAGATGGTTATTATTTATGTTATATGTATTTGAAATACGTATTTTAAATACTTCTGAGTATTTTGTTATTTGAATTACACTGGGCTGAACAATACTCCAATTTATTTATTTTTTTATTTTCAAAATACATCTTTTTCTTGACCATTTTTTTGCAGCATTTCACGTCTTGTAGCCCCTCTTTAACCCTTTACTGGAATCAGAAGTCTGGTTTGATTAGAGCGTCTGCTAAATTAACTAAATATACATGTAAAAATGTTGATAAATACTTTGTTGACGGAAAATGTATTTGATACAATTGTAATATATTGTTGTCTCACTTAGCTGTCTTAATATGAATGCACTAAACAAAGCGTCTATTCAAATCAAATCAAATCAAATTTTATTTCTAATGAGCTCCTCCCCAAAACAAGACCAATAATACTACCCAGTGTGCTTTGCAGTTTATTTGGTATGTTCATTTTCACATATAGATTTGAGTCATTTAGCTTCTCCAGAGTGACTTGCTCAACTAAGGTAGATAACAACATACAGAATCACTGTCAAGTAGCAAGAAAAAAGGGGTTTTTAACCATTACTGAGAATCTTGTTGCTCTTTGGGCTAAATGTTTGCAAGTGTATTTTTGTTTAAAATGAAGTATGTTACATTTCATAAATATGTTACAAAATGCAGGTGTTGTTTATTTTGATACATTGATCTTTACGGTATCTTGTATCTATATTTTGAAATAGTATTTTTTTCATTTTCGCTCCAACCTGGTAGTAGAATACTCTATGAGGTAGTGGCTGGGTTGGAGACCCACCAACCGCATGGTGCCTCACCAAACGAGCTGACTGCAGCAAGGTGTACTGCTTAACTAGGATGTGGTCCTAATTGGAGAGTGGCTTTAGGGTGAGTACACTTCCAACAGCAGGACTTCCCTTCAACATGTTACAGAAGATAATGTGGAGACAGAGATGGGCAGTATTTCTGTTATATGTATTTGAAATACATATTTAACCCTCCTGCTGTGTTCTGGTTGACTTGGACCGATTTGCAAGTTTTCTCTCTGAAAAATGTAGTTAATATAATCTGATTGTCATAAGGTTCCATGATTTTGTCCACACAGGGCATCTAAACACACAAAAAACACGTTGATGATTTTCATGAAATATTGGGTGTTTTATTTAACTTTTGTACACCTGTGGTGTTCCCGCTCAAAAATGTAATTACAAATGAAGACTATAACTAGTGTATAACATTTTGTTCAGGCACATGCCCATTCATCAGATGGACACACTTCCTCTCCCAGACCCCCACATGGATGTGTGTTTGAGCACACACACACCCTATTCCCCTTGGCTTCAATGTCAACCCCCACAGGAACCTTTCCCCAATAGAATCTCTCCCCCAAGGGAACCACACCTGTTGGCATTCTCACAAACAATCGCAACATTGTTTCAATAATATATAGAACTTTTCTTGCAGCTGTGGAATATCCCAAGCCCTGGTAAACGATGTGCTCCGGGACATGTTAAATCATTTTGTGTTTGTCTACCTCGACGATGTCCTGTTTTTTTCCCTGCCCAATAACACGTCCTCCATGTTCGACAAGTCCTTCAGCGCCTCCTGGAGAACCAGTTATTTGTGAAAGCGGAGAAATGCGAGTTCTACCGTTCTACCCTCTCCTTTCTGGGATATGTCATCGCTGAAGGAAATGTCCAGATGGACCCGGAAAAGATGAAAGCAGTAGCTGATTTGCCCCAACCTACGTCCAGGGTGCAGCTACAACATTTCATGGGGTTTGCCCATTTCTACCGGTGTTTCATTCGAGGCTACAGCACTCTGGCAGCCCCACTCTTGGCACTCACCTCTCCCAATCTACTGTTCATATGGTTCCCAGCGGTTGACAGAGCCTTTGTGGACCTGAAGCATCAATTCACTACAGCCCTCAACCTCGTCCATCCGGACCCGTCCCGTCAGTTTGTGGTCGAGGTCGATGCTTCTGACGTTGGAGTGGGGGCTATCCTGTCGCAGCGATCCATCCAGGACATAAAGCTCCATCCCTGTGCCTTCCTGTCCTATCGTCTCAACTCTGCAGAAAGAAACTACGACCAACCGAGAACTCCTGGTGGTCAAGATGACACTGGAGGAGTGGAGACACTGGCTGGAGGGAGCAGAACATCTATTTTTGGTTTGGACCGATCACAAGAATTTGGAATATCTCCGAATATAACAGCACCATGTCAGAGTCAAGCAGAGTTTCATCAAACAAGTTTTTGTCCAGTACACATTCCTGGGCTGTCCCGATGTCCCTGTTATTGTTACTGATGATTTGCTCAGAGAAGCCCAAACAACTTGTCCTGATTTGCCAAAACAGGAACAGTGAGATCCAGTGTCTATTATAAATGGTCCTCTTTCATTTCCCCCACACTGTGAACTCACATGCCCCAACTGCCCACAGGTCCAGCGTTGAGTGTTGTTCCAGTCAGGAAGGGCCATGGCGGGCCCACCTCCTCTTCCTGTCCATGTCTGTTGGTCACCATAATGCTTAGTGGTGAAAAGCACATACCCTTTAGCCACCAGGTTCACAGGTGTGACTGATGTGACTGTGGGGGACCTGCAGGCTGTGGTTGTGGTGAGCCTGTAGAAACAATGCAGCCATCATATTGTGAGTAAAACCACCACCTTTCTCGATCTGTGAAAGCTGGGCCTTCCTCAGTGCAGTTTCTAGTCCTCCTTTCACACTCTTCTATCTCCCTCTGGTATTGTCTTTACCTTTTCCGTGGCTTGTCTGACCTCTTTTAGCTCTTTACTTTCATCCACATCATCTGTCTCCATTGTCTCTTTCATCTTATCAGCAATCAGCACCTGCAGATCTTCTATCAACTTCCTCTTCTCTTTTCATAATGTTTCAACTTGTTATTTTCCAGTCGTCCTTCTTCTCTCTTTCTTTCTTCCCTTTCTCTCTGGTCTCTGTATAGGTCACCCATGGATGGTAACACTGTATATTCCTTTTACTTCTTCAGTAGTTAGTTTGTTTTCAACGTTTGATTGATGACCCTGTGTACAGATGACATGTACATGTCCAAATATGGGCATCCGTCCAGGACGTCCTGTTCCTGTGGTCACGTGTTAGAGGGTGTGTTATTTTATATCTATATTGTGTCTATTCCTTTGAAGTTGTCATGCTGATTGATGTCTAGCGACCTGGTTGAACTGGGGGGGTTCTGTGTTTGAACTTTTGAAAGAGAATGGCCCCACACCCCTCAGTTTTATTGCCCTTATGGTTGCTATCTATGAAGCAGGAATGTGTGTGTGTGTGTGTGTGTGTGTGTGTATATGTGTGGGTGTGTATGTATGTGTATGTGTGTGTGTGTGTGTGTGTGTCTGTGTATGTGTGTGTGTGTGTGTGTGTGTGAGATGTGTGATGTGTGTGTGTGTGTGTGTGTGTGTGTGTGTGTGTGTGTGTGTGTGTGTGTGTGTGTCTAGGCATTGTGTCCATTTCAAGCTTTCAACAACAATAAAAACAGCCATCTAAATAATGTTTCTCAGCCTAGTTTCCTATTTAGTTCTCTTTATATGTACAGGCACAGAGCTTCCAGATGGCTCCAGCCTAAGAAATTTCAGGGCCTGTACACCTGGGGAGATTAGAACCCCAAAGAAAAGATCCTAAAGGTCATTTCAGATTCAGGTTTATCATGACAGCCGCTTTATGAAAGGCCTTTACTTATGGCTAAACAGCTTCTACACAGATTATGAAATTAAGGCTGTGGGATGAAATTAGATGTTTCTAGGAGGGCTTAAACAAATCTACAGTGAAACAAACATGTACACTTTACACACATATTTATTGACTTTTAAAAAGACCACAGTAACATGACAGAATTTGTGCAAATGCGACGAAATCTGCTAGTTGATATTAAATGTACAACAGTAGTATTAGGTAACAAGCAATACGTGTTAAATATGTGGCACAGGCAATCATGACAGCCTCTTTATGAAAGGCCTTTACGGTTTCACAAACTACCTTTAAAGGTTTTGTCAGAAAGTTGTAACAGGCCTCATTCACCAGTCTAGAGATGAACCTAGAGACACCAAAAACATCACCGCTTAGAGCAGCTTGGAGATTATTACCCAAGTAAAGGGGGAGCAAAAGAGCGGATTTACCCAACTCTATACAAACCCCGACACGTGGTATGATAACTCTGACGCATACGTCTAATGATTATTGTAGATGTTTACAACTGAGGGAGTTGACAGTAGGTCAATGAGATGTATAAAGGCAAATTGACATAACGGACCTCAAAGACCAACAGCCTACTTTCTAATATAGAATGCAGGGGTGTGTACTGAACATGTAACCATTATGAAACAAAAAAAAATTCTCGAAACACCTCCTAGTTAGGGACAGAACGTGGAGCATGTACTTTAACACTATGTTACCACAGCTTTAGTGCAAACCCACAGCCCCGAATATTTAGCTGCCAGGACAGATTCAAAAAGAGATGTGAATAAGTGAATCCCTCCTAATGGATATTTCTGAAGGCTACTGGACATAAGTGATTGGGAAGCGACTGTTAGACGTAGATTCTCAGAAGCAAACGGCGCCCTGTCCTTTACGGCGCCCCTTCACGATCACACATTTTTAGGCGTAAATCCAAATAATCACATACCCAAGAATATTAAAAGAAAAAGAAAAGTGTGCACTCTGAACGACGTCGTAAGACACCAGGCAGCAGTCCCAGGACAGATAACATAGTCTGTGAAGCCCTCCTAATGGATATTTCGGGAGCTGAGTAAGTGAAAAATATATTTTAAGTTTTGTTTGAATATTATCGGGATATTATTGTAATATTAAACACGAGTTATTTGTGTTTTAAACAGGGGGGGCAAAGATTTTTTTTTTAAATATATAATTTTTGTTTATATATATCTTTTTTAGGTATGATGGACAACTGACACAACGGGTGACTTGGATGCATTAGGGAAACTGAACGACATCGGAGGAACCGATGAAACAGACAGTATTCTGTCTTTTTGTATGAAAGGTTTTCCAAACACTCCAAGAACCGAGAATTTAAACGTCCCGACAACTCCCCCTGGGAACCTCAACCCACTCGCTACACATTCCACGCCCCAACAACCAAAGCACAACTGTGGACCAAGGGCATTGCACAGAATCACCATAGGTATTAATTCTAGGCATTTACATGTATGTTTTTAAAAATGAAGACTATTTATACAATAAAACAATGTTTTTTATTCACACTGTTTGTAAACAATAACTTCTGCCCTCTTAGGGTCTACTTGACCCGCTTATTGATTAGAAAGTATGATTAGAAACCAAGGCTGTGGAATATATTCTCTCTCACAGGCTATGAAAAAGACAAAAGCTAGGACATTGACTCCTGAGTGTTGAACTTATGCCCACTCTACAACAACCCAGGTTGTTATATGACCCCTGAGGATCATCTACGAACGTTGGAACATCTACAACTATTGAAGATGCAAAAAGGGGTTTTCAGAAATACATTTGGTTTGCAGATATGTATTATTATAAAAATAATATAACATTATTATCATAATCTTTAGTATTATTATGTTACATGTGAGACATAACCAGAAATGTCAACGTAGACCATTTACAAGAATGTGTTTACCAGGCGGTGATGAAAACACTTTAAAGGAGCTCTAATAAAAGGAGCTCTAATTCAAACAGGCAAGGATATATATATATATATGATACGATTACCACCTTTAAAACTGTTGCTGCAATATCACTTCTCAATGCGTGTACATTTCAAGCTTTCAACAACAATAAACCAACCAGCCTAATAATGTTTCTCAGACTAACACACTGTTGAGTTTTCCTAGTTAGTAAAGAAACAACCACTAAGCCAAAACACAACAAGATGTAATATAATCTGTATACAAGTCATTCTATACGGAAAACAGGTACATTTTAAATGATCAATAATTCCCAATAGGTTTGTGTCACGCCCTGACCATAGTTTGCTATGTATGTTTATAGGTTTAGTTTGGTATGGGTGTGATCTGAGTGGGCATTCTATGCTGTATGTCTAGTTTGTCTTTTTTCTGTGTTTGGCCTGATATTGTTTTCAATCAGAGGCCTGTGTTAGTCGTTGTCTCTGATGGGGAACCATATTTAGGTAGCCTGTGTTGTCATTGTGGGGTGATTGTCTATGTTAGGTGCTTGTGTTGGGTGATTGTCTATGTTAGGTGCTTGTGTTGGGTGATTGTCTATGTTAGGTGCTTGTGTTGGGTGATTGTCTATGTTAGGCCATTATTTTAGTTAACAGCCACCCAGATTTCTGTTTTATTGTTGTTGAAAGGTTGAAATGGACACACACACACACACACACACACATCACACATCACACATCACACACACACACACACACACACACACATACACAGACACAAACACACACACACACACACACACACACACACACACACACACATACACATACACATACACACACACACACACACACACACACACACACACACACACATATACACACACACACATACACACACATTCCTGCTTCATAGATAGCAAGCATAAGGACAATAAAACTGGGTGTGTGGGGCCATACTCTTTCAAAAGTTCAAACACAGAACCCCCCCAGTTCAACCAGGTCCCTAGACATCAATCAGCATGACAACGTCAAAGGATACAATATAGATATAAAATAACACACCCTCTAACACGTGACCACAGGAACAGGATGGCCTGGCCGAAGGCCCATATTTGGACATGTACATGTCATCATGGACACAGGGTCATCAATCAAAATTTTTACCGTCTACTTCTCTCTCACACCTCCTCAGTCCTTATCTGTGGTACTGTATATTAACTATATACCACACCTCCTCAGTCCTTATCTGTGGTACTGTATATTAACTATATACCACACCTCCTCAGTCCTTATCTGTGGTACTGTATATTAACTATATACCACACCTCCTCAGTCCTTATCTGTGGTACTGTATATTAACTATATACCACACCTCCTCAGTCCTTATGTGTGGTACTGTATATTAACCATATACCACACCTCCTCAGTCCTTATCTGTGGTACTGTATATTAACTATAAACCACACCTCCTCAGTCTTATCTGTGGTACTGTATATTAACTATATACCACACCTCCTCAGTCCTTATCTGTGGTACTGTATATTAACTATATACCACACCTCCTCAGTCCTTATCTGTGGTACTGTATATTAACTATAAACCACACCTCCTCAGTCCTTATCTGTGGTACTGTATATTAACTATATACCACAACTCCTCAGTCCTTATCTGTGGTACTGTATATTAACTATATACCACACCTCCTCAGTCCTTATCTGTGGTACTGTATATTAACTATATACCACACCTCCTCAGTCCTTATCTGTGGTACTGTATATTAACTATATACCACACCTCCTCAGTCCTTATCTGTGGTACTGTATATTAACTATATACCACACCTCCTCAGTCCTTATCAGTGGTGCTGTATATTAACTATATACCACACCTCCTCAGTCCTTATCTGTGGTACTGTATATTAACTATATACCACACCTCCTCAGTCCTTATCAGTGGTGCTGTATATTAACTATATACCACACCTCCTCAGTCCTTATCTGTGGTACTGTATATTAACTATATACCACACCTAATCAGGCCTTATTGATGAATTACAACACATAGGTGTATTATAAGGCATTATAAAGGTAATTAAAATAATGATACATACATACTTCATAGAAACTGTTACCCTTCATATATTCTAACAACTCACATTTTAAGATTCATTATGTCATTTGTTCCATGTTAAGGGCTCTAACCTTGGAACAAAACTATTTGTCTCCCTCTTGCTGTTGCATGCAGTTCCTCTCTCTCTTCCTCCATTCCTCTAACCCCTCCCTCCTTCTAACCCCACCCCTCTGGCAGAACCAGGAAGTCCCTCCCCCTCCCACAAACTCTCTTCTGAGGAAACGAAACTGATCTGAGTCTCTCTGTCGTCTGTCTGTGTGAGAGTGAACAACCGTCCAAATGGCTCAACAGGGAGTTCTGCTGGACCAGGACCAGTTCTGTTGTTCTGTCTGTCTGGATCTACTGAAGGAGCCGGTCACTATTCCCTGTGGACACAGTTACTGTAGGAGCTGTATTGAGGGCTGCTGGGATCAGGATGTTCTGAAAGGGGTCTATAGCTGTCCTCAGTGCAGACATACCTTCACTACAAGGCCTATGCTGATGAAAAATAACATGTTGGCTGAGCTGGTGGAGAAACTGAAGAAGACAGGACTCCAGGCTGCTCCCCCTCCTGCTCTGTGCTATGCTGGACCTGGAGATGTGGCGTGTGATTTCTGCACTGGGACCAGAAAGCAGAAAGCCCTCATGTCCTGTCTGGTGTGTCTGGCCTCTTACTGTGAGACTCACCTCCAACCTCACTATGAATCTCCTGCTTTGAAGAAGCACAAGCTGGTCAAGGCCACGGCACAACTACAGGAGAAGATCTGCTCTCATCATGACAAACTGCTGGAGGTTTACTGTCGTACCGATCAGCAGTGTATCTGTTATCTGTGTACAATGGATGAACATAAAGGCCATGATACAGTGTCAGCTGCAGCAGAGAGGACTGAGAAACAGGTAAGACCAGAACAACTTGTTGGTGGCTGTCTGATAAACAAATAATTAAAGATACAGTAGGAACTAAATCTGTTTGAATATGAGATCATTATATTATATACAATATGAAATGGATCCACAAATATGAACACAAACCTTGAGTATATAGATATGTTAACCCAGATTCTCCAAATGTATCACATTTTTCTAAAGTCAAACACTATTATCATTCTGAATGGCCTTTTATGAGTCCAAAGTTCAGTCTCAACCCCTTGATACATGTAGGCCTACCATAAAAACTATAATCATTCACATAGCAACATAATATCATATTGTAAAGGGACTTCCTCAGGATTGTAGACCTTCCTCTCTATGGGTCCTATGTCACATTACTATACTATTGATCTACTGGACTAATAAAGCTTGATAGCTCATTGAAGAGTGATTCTCCACAGAGGCAGCTGGGGATGAGTCAGCAGAAGGTCCAGCAGAGATTCCAGGAGAGAGAGAAGGAGCTGAAGGAGCTCCAACAGGCTGTGGAGTCTCTCAAGGTGAGTATTGTTGACCAGAGGAGACACACTATTTCACTTCTCTCCTCCAGTCAGAGAGAGAGAGAGGGGCCCCTATCCAATCCCACTGACCCCACTGTTGGGACCAGGCTGTCTGGACCCCTTTCAGAGAATAGACTGGTTCATGTAACTGACTGGGCTGCCTCATCACATAACCATGAGTAACCATGACGACTCATGTCCCCTAGACATTAATATGGAACTGTCTCTCTCTCAATTCAATTCAAAGGTCTTTATTGGCATGGGAAACATATCTTTACTATGCCAAAGCAAGTGAAATAATAATGAACAGTAAACATTGAACAACATTTATTTTCAAAAGAATAGAGACATTTCAAATGTTATAATTCAAGTGCAAACAGAGTGAGTCGTGCCCCAGACTGAGTCCTGGAGGTGAAATGGAAATGAATGAGGGAGAGTTCAGTAAGGTAGAAGGTGTGGAGAAGAGTTCAGAACCAGAGAAGTATTTGGTCATATTAGATTTGACTTCAGAAGAGTTCCAGGGTGTGTTGAGTGGTGGTGTCCCGTCCTCCCAGGTCGTTGTCATGGTGCAGGAGCAGATAGGGTCAAAGTAGTGGAATGTGGTAGTGGAGGGAGGGAGGAGAGTAGAGCAGGACCAAGAGGTGTTCTGTACCTGTCTGTCCAGGAGGGAGGAGAGTAGAGCAGGACCAAGAGGTGTTCTGTACCTGTCTGTCCAGGAGGGAGGAGAGTAGAGCAGGACCAAGAGGTGTTCTGTACCTGTCTGTCCAGGAGGGAGGAGAGTAGAGCAGGACCAAGAGGTGTTCTGTACCTGTCTGTCCAGGAGGGAGGAGAGTAGAGCAGGACCAAGAGGTGTTCTGTACCTGTCTGTCCAGGAGGGAGGAGAGTAGAGCAGGACCAAGAGGTGTTCTGTACCTGTCTGTCCAGGAGGGAGGAGAGTAGAGCAGGACCAAGAGGTGTTCTGTACCTGTCTGTCCAGGAGGGAGGAGAGTAGAGCAGGACCAAGAGGTGTTCTGTACCTGTCTGTCCAGGAGGGAGGAGAGTAGAGCAGGACCAAGAGGTGTTCTGTACCTGTCTGTCCAGGAGGGAGGAGAGTAGAGCAGGACCAAGAGGTGTTCTGTACCTGTCTGTCCAGGAGGGAGGAGAGTAGAGCAGGACCAAGAGGTGTTCTGTACCTGTCTGTCCAGGAGGGAGGAGAGTAGAGCAGGACCAAGAGGTGTTCTGTACCTGTCTGTCCAGGAGGGAGGAGAGTAGAGCAGGACCAAGAGGTGTTCTGTACCTGTCTGTCCAGGAGGGAGGACAAGGCCTGGTGGACCTGACTCAATGAGGTGCAGAGAGGCTACTGAACCTACTGTCTTTCTCTCTCTCTGTCTCTCTCTCCCTCTCTCTCTCTCTCTTTCTCTCTTTCTCTCTCTCTGTCTCTCTGTCTCTCTCTCTCTCTGTCTCTCTCTCTGGCTCTGTCTCTCTCTCTCTCTCTGTCCCTCCCTCTCTCTCTCTCTCTCTCTCTCTCTCTCTCTGTCTCTGTAATGTCTCTGTCTCTGTATCTCTCTCTCCCTCTCTCTCTGTCTCTGTCTCTGTGTGTCTCTCTCTCTCTCTCTGTCTCTGTAATGTCTCTGTCTCTGTATCTGTCTCTCTCCCTCTCTGTCTCTGTCTCTGTCTCTGTCTCTGTCTCTCTCTGTCTCTCTCTCTCTCTCTCTCTCTCTCTCTCTCTCTCTGTCTCTCTCTCTCTCTCTCCAGCGCTCTGCACAGTCAGCAGTGGAGGACAGTGATCAGATCTTTACTGAGCTGATCCGCTCCATTGAGAGAAGGAGCTCTGAGGTGAAGGAGCTGATCAGAGCCCAAGAGAAGGCTCAAGTGAGTCAAGCTGAAGGACTCCTGGAGCAACTGAAGCAGGAGATAGCTGAGCTGAGGAAGAGAAGCACTGAGCTGGAGCAGCTCTCACACACAGAGGATCACATCCATTTCCTCCAGGTAACTAAACTGTCTTGTT
Source organism: Oncorhynchus mykiss (assembly GCF_057628025.1). NCBI lineage: Eukaryota > Metazoa > Chordata > Actinopteri > Salmoniformes > Salmonidae > Oncorhynchus > Oncorhynchus mykiss. The sequence continues at coordinate 4,197,582 of NC_143025.1, forward strand.
ACATGTGATATGAAATTAACTTCATGTGAAACTATTCATCTCAATCATTATGTTGTCCTGTCTGTCTCTCTGTCCCTCTCTCTCTCTCTCTCTGCCCGTCCCTCTCTCTTTCTCTGTCTGTCTCTCTCTCCCTTTCTCTGTCCGTCCCTCTCTCTCTCTCTCTGTCCGTCCCTCTCTCTCTCTGTCCGTCTCTCTCTCTCTCTGTCCGTCCCTCTCTCTCTCTGTCCGTCCCTCTCTCTCTCTGTCCGTCCCTCTCTATCTCTGTCTGTCCCTCTCTCTCTGTCTTTCCCTCTCTCTCTGTCCGTCCCTCTCTCTCTGTCCTTCCCTCTCTCTGTCCATCCCTCTCTCTCTGTCCCTCTCTCTGTCCATCCCTCTCTCGCTCTCTGTCCGTCCCTCTCTCTCTCTGACCGTCCATCTCTCTCTGTCCGTCCCTCCCTCTCTGTCTGTCCCTCCCTCTCTCTCTCTGTCCGTCCCTCTCTCTCTCTCTCTCTGTCCGTCCCTCTCTCTCTCTCTCTGTCCGTCCCTCTATCTCTCTCTGTCCGTCCCTCTCTCTCTGTCCGTCCGTCCCTCTCTCTCTCTCTCTGTCCGTCCCTCGCTCTCTGTCCGTCCCTCTCTCTCTCTGTCCATCCCTCTCTCTCTCTCTGTCCGACCGTCCCTCTCTCTCTCTGTCTCCGTTTGTCCCTCTCTCTCTGTCCGTCCCTCTCTCTTTCTCTCTGTCCGTCCGTCCCTCTCTCTCTCTCTGTCCGTCCCTCTCTATCTCTCTCTCTGTCTGTCCCTATCTCTCTCTGCCCGTCCCTCTCTCTTTCTCTGTCTGTCTCTCTCTCCCTTTCTCTGTCCGTCCCTCTCTCTCTCTCTCTGTCCGTCCCTCTCTCTCTCTGTCCGTCTCTCTCTCTCTCTGTCCGTCCCTCTCTCTCTCTGTCCGTCCCTCTCTCTCTCTGTCCGTCCCTCTCTATCTCGGTCTGTCCCTCTCTCTCTGTCTTTCCCTCTCTCTCTGTCCGTCCCTCTCTCTCTGTCCTTCCCTCTCTCTGTCCATCCCTCTCTCTCTCTCTGTCCGTCCCTCTCTCTCTCTGACCGTCCATCTCTCTCTGTCCTTCCCTCCCTCTCTGTCTGTCCCTCCCTCTCTCTCTCTGTCCGTCCCTCTCTCTCTCTCTCTCTCTCTGTCCGTCCCTCTCTCTCTCTCTCTGTCCGTCCCTCTATCTCTCTCTGTCCGTCCCTCTCTCTCTGTCCGTCCGTCCCTCTCTCTCTCTCTCTGTCCGTCCCTCGCTCTCTGTCCGTCCCTCTCTCTCTCTCTCTCTGTCCGTCCGTCCCTCTCTCTCTCTGTCCATCCCTCTCTCTCTCTCTGTCCGACCGTCCCTCTCTCTCTCTGTCTCCGTTTGTCCCTCTCTCTCTGTCCGTCCCTCTCTCTTTCTCTCTGTCCGTCCGTCCCTCTCTCTCTCTCTGTCCGTCCCTCTCTATCTCTCTCTCTGTCTGTCCATATCTCTCTCTGTCCATCCCTCTCTCTCTCTCTGTCTGTGCCTCTCTCTCTCTCTCCCTGCCCCTCTCTCTCTCTCTCTCTCTGCCCCTCTCTCTCTCTCTCTCTCTGCCCCTCTCTCTCTCTCTCTCTCTCTGTCCGTGCCTCTCTCTCTCTCTCTGTGTCCCTCTCTCTCGCTATATCTGTCACTCCCTCCCTCTCTCTCCCTCCCTCTCTCTCCCTCTCTCCCTCAAACTCTCTCTCAGCCCCTCTCTGTGTCTCTCTCTCTGTCCAGAGTTATCAGTCTCTCTCTCTCTCCATCTCTCTCTCCAGAGTTATCAGTCCTTCTCTCTCTCCAGAGTTATCAGTCTCTCTTTCTCTCTCTCTCTCTCCAGAGTTATCAGTCTCTCTCTCTCTCCAGAGTTATCAGTCTCTCTCTCTCTCTCTCTCTCCAGAGTTATCAGTTCCTCCAGGTAACTAAACTGTCTTGTTACATGTGATATGAAATTAACTTCATTTGAAACTATTCATCTCAATCATTATTTTGTCCTGTCTGTCTCTCTGTCCCTCTCTCTCTCTCTCTCTCTGCCCGTCCCTCTCTCTTTCTCTGTCTGTCTCTCTCTCCCTTTCTCTGTCCGTCCCTCTCTCTCTCTCTCTGTCCGCCCCTCTCTCTCTCTGTCCGTCTCTCTCTCTCTCTGTCCGTCCCTCTCTCTCTCTCTCTCTGTCCGTCCCTCTCTCTCTCTCTCTGTCCGTCCCTCTATCTCTCCCTGTCCGTCCCTCTCTCTCTGTCCGTCCGTCCCTCTCTCTCTCTCTCTGTCCGTCCCTCGCTCTCTGTCCGTCCCTCTCTCTCTCTCTCTCTGTCCGTCCGTCCCTCTCTCTCTCTCTCTCTCTGTCCATCCCTCTCCCTCTCTCTGTCCGACCGTCCCTCTCTCTCTCTGTCTCCGTTTGTCCCTCTCTCTCTGTCCGTCCCTCTATCTTTCTCTCTGTCCGTCCGTCCCTCTCTCTCTCTCTGTCCGTCCCTCTCTATCTCTCTCTCTGTCTGTCCCTATCTCTCTCTGTCCGTCCCTCTCTCTCTCTCTCTGTCTGTGCCTCTCTCTCTCTCTCCCTGCCCCTCTCTCTCTCTCTCTCTCTGCCCCTCTCTCTCTCTGCCCCTCTCTCTCTCTCTCTCTGTCCGTGCCTCTCTCTCTCTCTCTGTGTCCCTCTCTCTCGCTATATCTGTCACTCCCTCCCTCTCTCTCCCTCCCTCTCTCTCCCTCTCTCCCTCAAACTCTCTCTCAGCCCCTCTCTGTGTCTCTCTCTCTGTCCAGAGTTATCAGTCTCTCTCTCTCTCCCTCTCTCTCTCCAGAGTTATCAGTCCTTCTCTCTCTCCAGAGTTATCAGTCTCTCTTTCTCTCTCTCTCTCTCCAGAGTTATCAGTCTCTCTCTCTCTCTCCAGAGTTATCAGTCTCTCTCTCTCTCCAGAGTTATCAGTCTCTTTCTCTCTCTCTCTCTCCAGAGTTATCAGTCTCTCTCTCTCTCTCTCTCTCTCCAGAGTTATCAGTCTCTCTCTCTCTCTCCAGAGTTATCAGTCTCTCTCTCTCTCCAGAGTTATCAGTCTCTTTCTCTCTCTCTCTCTCCAGAGTTATCAGTCTCTCTCTATCTCTCCAGAGTTATCAGTCTCTCTCTCTCTCTCTCTCTCCAGAGTTATCAGTCTCTCTCCAGTATCAGTGTATCTTCAGACTTACCCAGCATCGTTGTCCATCCTCTTCAGTACTTTGGAGATGTGAGTAAGACTGTGTCTGAACTGAGAGAGAAACTAGAAGACTTCCTTAAAGGAGAATGGACCAAGATCTCCACTACAGGTGTGTTGAAAACAATAAGAACATCAACTTTAGACCATTGAAAGTTCCCTACTAGTCATATACATGTGGAATATGGTCTGATGATAACATTCCCTCTCTCTGTCAATGTGTTTGTGTGTCTGTAGTGAATATAGTGGATGTTGTACTGCCTCCAGAGCCCAAGACCAGAGAACAGTTGTTACAATGTGAGTCTCTTTATTGTGAAGTAACTAACAGTCTCTTTTTACTGACACTCCTAACAATCCCTCTAGAAATATATAGCAATAGTAGATCTAATCAAAGACTGGGTATCTATCTGACTCCTCATATTTCTCTGATTTGATCTCTGCTGTGCTCTAATCAAAGACAGGGTAGATACAGTATCTGACTTAACTTATTGTTCTGACTCCCCTCATTGGTCTCTGCTTTTCTCCCAGATTCCTGTCAGCTCACACTGGACCCAAACACAGCAGACACACACCTCTCTCTGTCTAAAGGGAACAGAAAGGTGACCTGTACAGACCAAGTCCAACCATATCCTGACCATCCAGACAGATTCACCAACTGGTGTCAGGTTCTGTGTAGAGAGGGTCTGTCTGGACGCTGTTACTGGGAGGTGGAGAGGACTGGTGATGTTATTGTTATAGCAGTCTCATATAAAGACATCAGCAGAACAGGGACAGATAGTGGATTTGGAGACAATAACAAGTCCTGGAGTTTACAGTGCTCTAGAGGTGGTTATTGTTTCAGTCACAATAATGTTGTGACTAAAGTATCAGGCCCTCAGTCCTCCAGAGTAGGAGTGTACCTGGATCACAAGGCAGGTACTCTGTCCTTCTACAGTGTCTCTGACACAATGACCCTCCTCCACAGAGTCCAGACCACATTCACTCAGCCCCTCTATCCTGGGTTTTGGCTCAATGGTACTGCTGAGCTGGTTAAACTGTAGTAGGGTCCACATAGATACTAGTCATGCTGGTGTAGTCTATAGCCTATAGAAAATGCACCTGCACTGTGATAGTCTCAGAGGTCCGTTAAAAGCGCAGAGAGCATCATGAAGAACAAGGAACACACCAGGCAGGTCCGAGATACTGTTGTGAAGAAGTTTAAAGCCGGATTTGGATAAAAAAAAGATTTCCCAAGCTTTAAACATCCCAAGGAGCACTGTGCAAGCGATAATATTGAAATGGAAGGAGTATCAGACCACTGCAAATCTACCAAGACCTGGCCGTCCCTCTAAACTTTCAGCTCATACAAGGAGAAGACTGATCAGAGATGCAGCCAAGAGGCCCATGATCACTCTGGATGAACTGCAGAGATCTACAGCTGAGGTGGGAGACTCTGTCCATAGGACAACAATCAGTCTTATATTGCACAAATCTGGCCTTTATGGAAGAGTGGCAATAAGAAAGCCATTTCTTAAAGATATCCATAAAAAGTGTCGTTTAAAGTTTGCCACAAGCCACCTGGGAGACACACCAAACATGTGGAAGAAGGTGCTCTGGTCAGATGAAACCAAAATGGAACTTTTTGGCAACAATGCAAAACGTTATGTTTGGCGTAAAAGCAACACAGCTGAACACACCATCTCCACTGTCAAACATGGTGGTGGCAGCATCATGGTTTGGGCCTGCTTTTCTTCAGCAGGGACAGGGAAGATGGTTAAAATTGATGTGAAGATGGATGGAGCCAAATACAGGACCATTCTGGAAGAAAACCTGATGGAGTCTGCAAAAGACCTGAGACTGGGACGGAGATTTGTCTTCCAACAAGACAATGATCCAAAACTTAAAGCAAAATCTGCAATGGAATGGTTCAAAAATAAACATATCCAGGTGTTAGAATGGCCAAGTCAAAGTCCAGACCTGAATCCAATCGAGAATCTGTGGAAAGAACTGAAAACTGCTGTTCACAAATGCTCTCCATCCAACCTCACTGAGCTCGAGCTGTTTTGCAAGGAGGAATGGGAAAAAATTTCAGTCTCTCGATGTGCAAAACTGATAGAGGCATACCCCAAGCGACTTACAGCTGTAATCGCAGCAAAAGGTGGCGCTACAAAGTATTAACTTAAAAGGGGGCTGAATAATTTTGCACGCCCAATTTTTCAGTTTTTGTTTTGTTAAAAAAGTTTGAAATATCCAATAAATGTCGTTCCACTTCATGATTGTGTCCCACTTGTTGTTGATTCTTCACAAAAAAATACAGTTTTATATCTTTATGTTTGAAGCCTGAAATGTGGCAAAAGGTCTCACAGTTCAAGGGGGCCGAATACTTTCGCAAGGCACTGTAGATGTCCAGGAAACCGGCCCTAAATGTGTCATCTTTCATCCTCCCATACTGCTCAGTCCAGCAACATTAAACCTGTCCAGCAGGTGGTGCTGTTGACCAAACAATAAAACCAGCAGATATCTTGACTTGCCACTCAGTATATCAGTAATGTTCGGAATAGTACTTTAATATCATTGGAGATTGATGGTCTTTTTAATCCACTATCCAGAGTCAGGAACAGATGAAGTTGGGTCTGCTACTGTTCAGTGATTAAATATGATTTATGGTGATGGGAAATAATAAAAAACACTCAACTTCATCTAGTAATAGTTTTCCTTTGTTATTTATTCCAAGGTGTGTCTTTAACTTGTAAATGTATTGTGTGGAGGTGAGCTAGTGGTGTGGCTGATAGAATATAATGAAAAGGGAGGAGGGGAGGGGAAATGGGCTGATATATCAGACGGTTGAGGGAGAGAGAGATTTTCATCCAGGAGTTAGTGTCTCTGTTCCAAATAGCTCCCTATTCCCTGCGTAGTGCACTAGGCTTCTTATAACCAGGTCTAAAGTAGTGTTCTAGATGTTGCTCCCTATTCATCTGGAGGTCCGGGAAAAAAACGTGCGTTAATAAAAATTTTAAAAAAGACCTGACTTCTGAATTGAGGTTAAAAACAGGCCGGGTGTTCGAAAGGGAGGTGACAGATTCAAACGAACACCTTGGGTTTTAACCAAAATCGATAGGAAGGAAACAGGTCTGAAATTGACCTGTGGTAAGGTGCACTTCCATAAATAAACTAGAGCTTAATAAATCCTGGTTTTGCAAGCCAGAAGGTTATTAAGGAGAGATATAGTACGCATTGGAGAATTAGGACGCTTGTTCCGTACAAATAGGATAGCCATTAATTCAAAAAACATACCTAAATAAAGGAGCCATGGGATAATGCGAATGCATATTTATTAAATATCGAGGATTAAATTACGGATTTCTTACACTGAGAAATGTACGACATTTGCGGCAGAGGGGAAGAAGTAATACAATAATGTTATCGGGTTAATTGTATCTAAGGGTAGCATGTTCATTTAAGTAAACATATACATAGACGTTGTTAAAACTTATGATTAATGATTTGAGTTAAAGGGGAATCATCATTAGGTTTAGTTTATAGTTCACTTTTGAGTTTCTGAATCGAAGAATCGAAGTAGCATAGTGAATGCTAGTTAGGAGTGTTGTGTTCTTCTGGGAAAATTGATGTTTAGGTGTCTCAATTTCCTGGGATTATAATCTTGGGGAGAATGAGGCCATCAACGACCAAATTGCAAAAGGTCTGCAAATATATACACATAAAACCATTGTTAGGACTATTTGTTTTAGTGCAAAGGTATTTTAAAGAGGCACGCTCACATATGGAACCTTATGAGTTTTTATTTTATGAGTTTTAATTATACAAGTTAATTTTTTTGATTTTATGACCTATTGATCTTATCGTGATTGTCTTTAGGGGTCTGATCAGCCTCAGGGGAGAGTCATTTGTATAATGAATATGGTCATATTGAGTTTCTAGTTTTAAGGTAAATTCATTATAATGAAGTTTTGGTTGGGGGGGTTAGAATTATTGTTTGAACCGCAAATGAGAAAGTGGTTCAGGATTCTGTTTTACAACATTAGCTGTGAAGTTTTTGAATGGGCTATTCATGATTTGGTATTGTAACAGAGAAAACAATCATATTTATCATTGAGAATAAATAGGGGAAGATAAGATACATTGAGGTTTGGATAGGAGATAGATTAAGCCAATAGGGCAGGGAATTACATAGAAAAATAAGTTACAGTTTTTAGGGGTGATAAATTACTGTAGATAAGGTATTCCACACTTTGCAACAATTCTATGTTATTGTCAGATAGAATACTGAGGGTCCCTGAAGGGAAGGGCTTGTTAGTGTAGGGAGGATTTTGATATGGTTAGCATTTATTAGACTTTGTTTGATTATTAGAAGTTTTTTAAATAGTATTACATTTGACAGGAATATAGGACATCTGTGATGATTTAGGATTATTGTAAGGATTAAGATAGATTGATTAAGGAAATGTAAGGACTTTAGAGAAAAGCCACTCATAGACATGTTTTTTCCAAAATCAATGATTTTAGATAAAGTCAAACAGTTAGAAGCTTAGTGGTATTTGAGAGATATGAGAGAAATGGGTTACGGTTTAAATCGGTAAATATATATATTTAGGAAAATATATAAGTAGCACAGATAGTTTTTAAAGTAGATAAGAAAACTTGACAGAGTATTGTTACAGGATTGACATGAATGGACGCCCAAGGGAGAATTGGACATGTGGAAAATTAAAAGGGGCTCCTACATGATGATGTCAGACATTAGGATAATTTACTAATCTTACCTAAGTCATTGTTTAAGAGTAGGCAAGAGTGGGCAGAGCCATGTAACAAAGGGGGGATGGGTAAATTGTGTTCTAGAATAGGATGTGACCTACGGGATAATTAACTAATAAAAAAATTAAAATATTAGCTAATAATCAGAACAAATGACAAACTGTTTGTTAACCAAGCCTGTATGTCCAGGATTTTATGCACTACAGGTGAACTACAGGTGAAGTCACTCAATCCAGTCCCTGAGGCTTGTTGGGGGGACCATACCAAGGACTCCTGGTGACAGCTAGCTGAAAGAGCTACCCAAATCAAATCAAATCAAATTTTATTTGTCACATACACATGGTTAGCAGATGTTAATGCGAGTGTAGCGAAATGCTTGTGCTTCTAGTTCCGACAATGCAGTAATAACAAGTAATCTAACTAACAATTCCAAAACTACTGTCTTGTACACAGTGTAAGGGGATAAATAATATGTACATAAGGATATATGAATGAGTGATGGTACAGAGCAGCATAGGCAAGATACAGTAGATGGTATCGAGTACAGTATATACATATGAGATGAGTATGTAAACAAAGTGGCATAGTATAGTATAAAGTGGCTAGTGATACATGTATTACATAAGGATACCGTCGATGATATAGAGTACAGTATATACGTATGCATATGAGATGAATAATGTAGGGTAAGTAACATTTATATAAGGTAGCATTGTTTAAAGTGGCTAGTGATATATTTACATCATTTCCCATCAATTCCCATTATTAAAGTGTCTGGAGTTGAGTCAGTGTCAGTGTGTTGGCAGCAGCCACTCAGTGTTAGTGGTGGCTGTTTAACAGTCTGATGGCCTTGAGATAGAAGCTGTTTTTCAGTCTCTCGGTCCCAGCTTTGATGCACCTGTACTGACCTCGCCTTCTGGATGATAGCGGGGTGAACAGGCAGTGGCTCGGGTGGTTGATGTCCTTGATGATCTTTATGGCCTTCCTGTGACATCGGGTGGTGTAGGTGTCCTGGAGGGCAGGTAGTTTGCCCCCGGTGATGCGTTGTGCAGACCTCACTACCCTCTGGAGAGCCTTACGGTTGAGGGCGGTGCAGTTGCCATACCAGGCGGTGATACAGCCCGCCAGGATGCTCTCGATTGTGCATCTGTAGAAGTTTGTGAGTGCTTTTGGTGACAAGCCGAATTTCTTCAGCCTCCTGAGGTTGAAGAGGCGCTGCTGCGCCTTCTTCACGATGCTGTCTGTGTGAGTGGACCAATTCAGTTTGTCTGTGATGTGTATGCCGAGGAACTTAAAACTTGCTACCCTCTCCACTACTGTTCCATCGATGTGGATAGGGGGGTGTTCCCTCTGCTGTTTCCTGAAGTCCACAATCATCTCCTTAGTTTTGTTGACGTTGAGTGTGAGGTTATTTTCCTGACACCACACTCCGAGGGCCCTCACCTCCTCCCTGTAGGCCGTCTCATCGTTGTTGGTAATCAAGCCTACCACTGTTGTGTCGTCCGCAAACTTGATGATTGAGTTGGAGGCGTGCGTGGCCACGCAGTCGTGGGTGAACAGGGAGTACAGGAGAGGGCTCAGAACGCACCCTTGTGGGGCCCCAGTGTTGAGGATCAGCGGGGAGGAGATGTTGTTGCCTACCCTCACCACCTGGGGGCGGCCCGTCAGGAAGTCCAGTACCCAGTTGCACAGGGCGGGGTCGAGACCCAGGGTCTCGAGCTTGATGACGAGCTTGGAGGGTACTATGGTGTTGAATGCCGAGCTGTAGTCGATGAACAGCATTCTCACATAGGTATTCCTCTTGTCCAGATGGGTTAGGGCAGTGTGCAGTGTGGTTGAGATTGCATCGTCTGTGGACCTATTTGGGCGGTAAGCAAATTGGAGTGGGTCTAGGGTGTCAGGTAGGGTGGAGGTGATATGGTCCTTGACTAGTCTCTCAAAGCACTTCATGATGACGGATGTGAGTGCTACGGGGCGGTAGTCATTTAGCTCAGTTACCTTAGCTTTCTTGGGAACAGGAACAATGGTGGCCCTCTTGAAGCATGTGGGAACAGCAGACTGGTATAGGGATTGATTGAATATGTCCGTAAACACACCGGCCAGCTGGTCTGCGCATGCTCTGAGGGCGCGGCTGGGGATGCCGTCTGGGCCTGCAGCCTTGCGAGGGTTAACACGTTTAAATGTCTTACTCACCTCGGCTGCAGTGAAGGAGAGACTGCATGTTTTCGTTGCAGGCCGTGTCAGTGGCACTGTATTGTCCTCAAAGCGGGCAAAAAAGTTATTTAGTCTGCCTGGGAGCAAGACATCCTGGTCCGTGACTGGGCTGGATTTCTTCCTGTAGTCCGTGATTGACTGTAGACCCTGCCACATGCCTCTTGTGTCTGAGCCGTTGAATTGAGATTCTACTTTGTCTCTGTACTGGCGCTTAGCTTGTTTGATAGCCTTGCGGAGGGAATAGCTGCACTGTTTGTATTCGGTCATGTTACCAGACACCTTGCCCTGATTAAAAGCAGTGGTTCGCGCTTTCAGTTTCACACGAATGCTGCCATCAATCCACGGTTTCTGGTTAGGGAATGTTTTAATCGTTGCTATGGGAACGACATCTTCAACGCACGTTCTAATGAACTCGCACACCGAATCAGCGTATTCGTCAATGTTGTTATCTGACGCAATACGAAACATCTCCCAGTCCACGTGATGGAAGCAGTCTTGGAGTGTGGAGTCAGCTTGGTCGGACCAGCGTTGGACAGACCTCAGCGTGGGAGCCTCTTGTTTTAGTTTCTGTCTGTAGGCAGGGATCAACAAAATGGAGTCGTGGTCAGCTTTTCCGAAAGGGGGGCGGGGCAGGGCCTTATATGCATCGCGGAAGTTAGAGTAACAATGGTCCAAGGTCTTTCCTCCCCTGGTTGCGCAATCGATATGCTGATAAAATTTGGGGAGTCTTGTTTTCAGATTAGCCTTGTTAAAATCCCCAGCTACAATGAATGCAGCCTCCGGATAAATTGTTTCCAGTTTGCAGAGAGTTAAAAAAAGTTCGTTCAGAGCCATCGATGTGTCTGCTTGGGGGGGGATATATACGGCTGTGATTATAATCGAAGAGAATTCTCTTGGTAGATAATGCGGTCTACATTTGATTGTGAGGAATTCAAAATCAGGTGAACAGAAGGATTTGAGTTCCTGTATGTTTCTTTCATCACACCATGTCACGTTGGCCATGAGGCATACGCCCCCGCCCCTCTTCTTACCAGAAAGATGTTTGTTTCTGTCTGCGCGATGTGTGGAGAAACCCGTTGGCTGCACCGCTTCGGATAGCGTCTCTCCAGTGAGCCATGTTTCAGTGAAGCAAAGGACGTTACAGTCTCTGATGTCCCTCTGGAATGCTACCCTTGCTCGGATTTCATCAACCTTGTTGTCAAGAGACTGGACATTGGCAAGAAGAATGCTAGGGAGTGGTGCACGGTGTGCCCGTCTCCGGAGTCTGACCAGAAGACCGCCTCGTTTCCCTCTCTTTCGGAGTCGTTTTTTTGGGTCGCTGCATAGGATCCACTCCGTTGTCCTGTTTGTAAGGCAGAACACAGGATCCGCGTCGCGAAAAACATATTCTTGGTCGTACTGATGGTGAGTTGATGCTGATCTTATATTCAGTAGTTCTTCTCGACTGTATGTAATGAAACCTAAGATGACCTGGGGTACTAATGTAAGAAATAACACGTAAAAAAACAAAAAACTGCATAGTTTCCTAGGAACGCGAAGCGAGGCGGCCATCTCTGTCGGCGCCGGAAGTATAATGAACTCGCACACCTTGCGCCGGATTCACACGGCAGGAGGGCAAGACACACTGACACTGTCGAACAATAAACAGTGTTCGAGAGGAGAACTGGAATTAACAGAATTCTGGGGGCCATCTCTCGAATGAAAAAACCCTCCCTGTCTTTTCATCCCTGTTGTTGTTCATAGAAGTGAAGATGTGTCTGGCTCTTGCTAAGTGATGTGTTCTCGGGGACAGGGTGGGGCTTCACATGGAAGCTGTTCGTCTGAGCTGTCTTATCGTGGGTGACATATTCCTGATACAGCACGTCCTACTTGAATATGCGGAGGGTGGTAATTTGACCCATGGTTTAGACGATGAGGATTTTGTTCCAAAATAAGCATAAGAGATCCCTAGATCTGGGTAGACAGGAAGTTAGAGTAGAGGTTGGGAAGGATCTCTCAATTGAGTTTTATGTAGACCAAAATGGAGTCTCTAACTACATGGCAGTCTAGGACTCTGAGCCATTATGGCATATATCGGTGCAGGTTCCCATATTGATCGTGGACACAGGTCATAGCTCATTTGGAGAGAGAGGGCTATATGAATCCACTCACCCAGTATGGAAGGAGGTGGAGTAGAGTGAAGATGAGAGTTTTTGATAGTAATCAGGAGAGAGGGATGTATTGCATAAAGATACACCTAACCCTTTAAACAGAAATGAAGGAGGATCTAGGGTTGTGGTATGATGGATATGTCCAGGTCTTGGTTGACACCCTAGTACGGTTCTGGGTAGAGGAGTTTAGGCCAGTATGGTAAAGCTGTTCACGAAAGCAGGAATGCCAGATAATGACAGTTGCATTGACTTGCACTATTTAAATCCCCAGGTTCCTCCCTTTACAGTGACCGGAGGAGATTATTACCGTTTGGCCCGGTACAGTACTCTTGGGAAATGATGTCAGGGCGAGGTTTTACCAACAGATTGGACAGGATTATGCTCCATTGTAATGCCTTTGACACTCATTCAATACCGAGACATGAAGTTTAGCCAAATGGGGAAAAAGAGCTACTCCATCCGGGTCTCTTGATGACAAAGTCTACATTGATAACATTGGGGTTCCACGGGGGGTGCCAGATGAGTTCAAAGCAAGAAATCAGATCCTAGCAGGATTAGAGTTAAGCATTTCTACTCTCAATAAGAACGTGGACTGAATTAATTATATTTATGATAATCAACAGCGCTTTAACAATTATACCAGAGATGCTATTGAAGGTTTTGCAGAACAGACTGAAGCAACCAGCCTGATGGCTTGGCAGAATAGAATTGCATTAGATATGTTAATGGCTGAAAAGGGAGAAGTAGGCGGGATTATCAGGACCATGTTTGTGCTTACATCCCAAATAACACAGCTCCGGACGAATCAGTGCCGAAGCCTCAGCTGGTTTGACCACCCTGGCTCACGGGTTGGCAGAAAACTCTGGGGTGGATACTTCTCTGACTAATTGGATTGACATTACGTTTGGAAAATGGAAAAATGTTATGATCACTGTCTTATGGGCTACATTCACCTGTGTGACTGTTTTAGTTTTAGGGGGCTGTTGTCTAATTCCCTGTGTATGAGGCCTTATTTCCAGGACTCTGGAGAAATCTATGACAATAGATGTGTGGGACGATTCCAGGTTCTGACCCGTGGAGGACTGAATGCACGTCTACAGAACAAGTGGACGAATCTGGATCTTTTATTTGTGGGGAATTTATATTTGATGAGACCATTTTGGATGTTTAGGGAGACTAGGTTGTATCCCGTCTCAATATTAGACTGTTTTTTTAATGAAGATTGTAACGAAAATCCTGATAAGAAGAGTTATGATTCTGATGTAGGCCTGAGAAACAGTCATGGCGAATGCAAGTGTTGGGTTATGTTTAGGTGATGTTTTGATGACAAGAAATATCTCTAATAAAAATAGAAATGGGCTTTTTAATATTACAATATAACTACAATGTGTGATTGGATGTATACTATTTAATCAAAGGGTGGATATGTTATTAAGGGGATTTTATCAATGATGACTAATTATGTATACATTTCAATCAGGACTGACTTGTCCAAATGCTATTATGTACTGTACATATATGAACTTTCTCTCTTGCTCCCATTCCCAATTGTATATAATATAGTCAGGAGTTTAGAACAGTGCCTTGGTACAAATGAATGAACTATCTCCAGATGGCAGGGACGGACTATCTCCAGACTGTCTAGAATGCTGATTTACAAGGACTGACCTTGGCTTCAGGCGAGTAGGGAAGGCTCGAGAACTATAGGGCCTCTCTACCGGTGTCAAGAAGAGACGGAACATTTAGAAAACGCTGACGTCATTTTCAGTTTATAACCTGTGGTAAAATGTGTATATACCAGTACTCTCTTGAATTAAACGCTGTTACCTGACTTTTAAGACCGGGGCTCTGTCCATTCTTATATAAATATTGGGTCTTACAATCCCATGGAATGCATTGACAGAGTATTTCATTCTGATTGGGAAATAATACAGAGAAATTGTTAGAATTCCTCTAACATTGTCCTAATATTTTCTTCTACTTTTTCTATTTGCACTCTGTGAGCCAGGAACACAAGCATTGTTAGATATTACTGCCCTGTTGGAGCCAGGAACACAAGCATTGTTAGATATTACTGCCCTGTTGGAGCCAGGAACACAAGCATTGTTAGATATTACTGCCCTGTTGGAGCCAGGAACACAAGCATTGTTAGATATTACTGCCCTGTTGGAGCTAGAAACACAAGCATTGTTAGATATTACTGCCCTGTTGGAGCTAGAAACACAAGCATTGTTAGATATTACTGCCCTGTTGGAGCTAGAAACACAAGCATTGTTAGATATTACTGCCCTGTTGGAGCTAGAAACACAAGCATTGTTAGATATTACTGCCCTGTTGGAGCTAGAAACACAAGCATTGTTAGATATTACTGCCCTGTTGGAGTCAGGAACACAAGCATTGTTAGATATTACTGCCCTCTGTGAGCCAGGAACCCAAGCATTGTTAGATATTACTGCCCTCTGCGAGCCAGGAACACAAGCATTGTTAGATATTACTGCCCTGTTGGAGTCAGGAACACAAGCATTGTTAGATATTACTGCCCTGTTGGAGTCAGGAACACAAGCATTGTTAGATATTACTGCCCTGTTGGAGCTAGAAACACAAGCATTGTTAGATATTACTGCCCTGTTGGAGCTAGAAACACAAGCATTGTTAGATATTACTGCCCTGTTGGAGCTAGAAACACAAGCATTGTTAGATATTACTGCCCTGTTGGAGCTAGAAACACAAGCATTGTTAGATATTACTGCCCTGTTGGAGCCAGGAACACAAGCATTGTTAGATATTACTGCCCTGTTGGAGCCAGAAACACAAGCATTGTTAGATATTACTGCACTGTTGAAGCTAGAAACACAAGTATTGTTAGATATTACTGCCCTGTTGGAGCTAGAAACACAAGCATTGTTAGATATTACTGCCCTGTTGGAGCTAGAAACACAAGTATTGTTAGATATTACTGCACTGTTGAAGCTAGAAACACAAGTATTGTTAGATATTACTGCACTGTTGGAGCCAGGAACACAAGAGCCACAGTCCTTATCTGTGGTACTGTATATTAACTATATACCACACCTCCTCAGTCCTTATCTGTGGTACTGTATATTAACTATATACCACACCTCCTCAGTCCTTATCTGTGGTACTGTATATTAACTATATACCACACCTCCTCAGTCCTTATCTGTGGTACTGTATATTAACTATATACCACACCTCCTCATTCCTTATCTGTGGTACTGTATATTAACTATATACCACACCTCCTCAGTCCTTATCTGTGGTACTGTATATTAACTATATACCACACCTCCTCAGTCCTTATCTGTGGTACTGTATATTAACTATATACCACACCTCCTCAGTCCTTATCTGGGGTACTGTATATTAACTATATACCACACCTCCTCAGGCCTTATCTGTGGTACTGTATATTAACTATATACCACACCTCCTCAGTCCTTATCTGTGGTACTGTATATTAACTATATACCACACCTCCTCAGTCCTTATCTGTGGTACTGTATATTAACTATATACCACACCTCCTCAGTCCTTATCTGTGGTACTGTATATTAACTATATACCACACCTCCTCAGTCCTTATCTGTGGTACTGTATATTAACTATATACCACACCTCCTCAGTCCTTATCTGTGGTACTGTATATTAACTATATACCACACCTCCTCAGTCCTTATCTGTGGTACTGTATATTAACTATATACCACACCTCCTCAGTCCTTATCTGTGGTACTGTCTATTAACTATATACCACACCTCCTCAGTCCTTATCTGTGGTACTGTATATTAACTATATACCACACCTCCTCAGTCCTTATCTGTGGTACTGTATATTAACTATATACCACACTTCCTCAGTCCTTATCTGTGGTACTGTATATTAACTATATACCACACCTAATCAGGCCTTATTGATGAATTACAACACATAGGTGTATTATAAGGCATTATAAAGGTCATTAAAATAATGATACATACCTACTTCATAGAAACTGTTACCCTTCATATATTCTAACAACTCACATTTTAAGATTCATTATGTCATTTGTTCCATGTTAAGGGCTCCAACCTTGGAACAAAACTATTTGTCTCCCTCTTGCTGTTGCATGCAGTTCCTCACTCTCTTCCTCCATTCCTCTAACCCCTCCCTCCTTCTAACCCCACCCCTCTGGCAGAACCAGGAAGTCCCTCCCCTTCCCAGAAACTCTCTTCTGAGGAAACGAAACTGATCTGAGTCTCTGTGTCGTCTGTCTGTGTGAGAGTGAACAACCGTCCAAATGGCTCAACAGGGAGTTCTGCTGGACCAGGACCAGTTCTGTTGTTCTGTCTGTCTGGATCTACTGAAGGAGCCGGTCACTATTCCCTGTGGACACAGTTACTGTAGGAGCTGTATTGAGGGCTGCTGGGATCAGGATGTTCTGAAAGGGGTCTATAGCTGTCCTCAGTGCAGACATACCTTCACTACAAGGCCTATGCTGATGAAAAATAGCATGTTGGCTGAGCTGGTGGAGAAACTGAAGAAGACAGGACTCCAGGCTGCTCCCCCTCCTGTTCTGTGCTATGCTGGACCTGGAGATGTGGCGTGTGATTTCTGCACTGGGACCAGAAAGCAGAAAGCCCTCATGTCCTGTCTGGTGTGTCTGGCCTCTTACTGTGAGACTCACCTCCAACCTCACTATGAATCTCCTGCTTTGAAGAAGCACAAGCTGGTCAAAGCCACGGCACAACTACAGGAGAAGATCTGCTCTCATCATGACAAACTGCTGGAGGTTTACTGTCGTACCGATCAGCAGTGTATCTGTCATCTGTGTGTGATGGATGAACATAAAGGCCATGATACAGTGTCAGCTGCAGCAGAGAGGACTGAGAAACAGGTAAGACCAGAACAACTTGTTGTTGACTGTCTGATAAACAAGGAATTAAAGATACAGTAGGAACTAAATCTGTTTGAATATGAGATCATTATATTATATACAATATGAAATGGATCCACAAATATGAACACAAACCTTGAGTATATAGATATGTTAACCCAGATTCTCCAAATGTATCACCATTTTCTAAAATAAAACTCTATTCTCATTCTGAATGGCCTTTTATGAGTCCAAAGTTCAGTCTCAACCCCTTGATACATGTAGGCCTACCATAAAAACTATAATCATTCACATAGCAACATAATATAATTTTGTAAAGGGACTTCCTCAGGATTGTAGACCTTCCTCTCTATGGGTCCTATGTCACATTACTATACTATTGATCTACTGGACTAATAAAGCGTGATAGCGCATTGAAGAGTGATTCTCCACAGAGGCAGCTGGGGATGAGTCAGCAGAAGGTCCAGCAGAGATTCCAGGAGAGAGAGAAGGAGCTGAAGGAGCTCCAACAGACTGTGGAGTCTCTCAAGGTGAGTATTGTTGACCAGAGGAGACACACCATTTCACTTCTTTCCTCCAGTCAGAGAGAGAGAGAGAGGGACCCCTATCCAATCCCACTGACCCCACTGTTGGGAACAGGCTGTCTAGACCCCTTTCAGAGAATAGACTGGTTCATGTAACCAACTGGGCTGCCTCATCACATAACCATGAGTAACCATGACGACTCATGTCCCCTATACATTAATATGGAACTGTCTCTCTCTCAATTCAATTCAAAAGTCTTTATTTGCATGGGAAACATATCTTTACTATTCCAAAGCAAGTAAAATAATAATGAACAGTAAACATTGAACAACATTTATTTTCAAAAGAATAGAGACATTTCAAATGTTATAATTCAAGTGCAAACAGAGTGAGTCGTGCCCCAGACTGAGTCCTGGAGGTGAAATGGAAATGAATGAGGGAGAGTTCAGTGAGGTAGAAGGTGTTGAGAAGAGTTCAGAACCAGAGAAGTATTTGGTCATATTAGATTTGACTTCAGAAGAGTTCCAGGGTGTGTTGAGGTCATTGTCATGGTGCAGGAGCAGATAGGGTCAACGTAGTGGAATGGGGTAGTGGAGGGAGGGAGGAGAGTAGAGCAGGACCAAGAGGTGTTCTGTACCTGTCTGTCCAGGAGGGAGAAGAGTAGAGCAGGACCAAGAGGCGTTCTGTACCTTTCTGTCCAGGAGGGAGGAGATTAGAGCAGGACCAAGAGGTGTTCTGTACCTGTCTGTCCAGGAGGGAGGAGAGTAGAGCAGGACCAAGAGGTGTTCTGTACCTGTCTGTCCAGGAGGGAGGAGAGTAGAGCAGGACCAAGAGGTGTTCTGTACCTGTCTGTCCAGGAGGGAGGAGAGTAGAGCAGGACCAAGAGGTGTTCTGTACCTGTCTGTCCAGGAGGGAGGAGAGTAGAGCAGGACCAAGAGGTGTTCTGTACCTGTCTGTCCAGGAGGGAGGACAAGGCCTGGTGGACCTGGAGAGCAGGGTGGCAGAGGTCTGACTCAATGAGGTGTAGAGAGACTGAACCTACTTTCTCTGTCTGTCTCTCTCTGTCTCACTCTCTCTCTCTCTCTCTGTCTCTGTGTCTCTGTCTCTCTCTCTGTCTCTCTCTCTCTCTCTCTCTCTCTCTCTCTCTCTCTCTCTCCAGCGCTCTGCACAGTCAGCAGTGGAGGACAGTGATCAGATCTTTACTGAGCTGATCCGCTCCATTGAGAGAAGGAGCTCTGAGGTGAAGGAGCTGATCAGAGCCCAAGAGAAGGCTCAAGTGAGTCAAGCTGAAGGACTCCTGGGGCAACTGAAGCAGGAGATAGCTGAGCTGAGGAAGAGAAGCACTGAGCTGGAGCAGCTCTCACACACAGAGGATCACATCCATTTCCTCCAGGTAACTAAACTGTCTTGTTACATGTGATATGAAATTAACTTCATGTGAAATTATTCATCTCAATCATTATGTTGTCCTGTCTGTCTCTCTATCAGTCTCTCCCTCTCTCTCTCTGTCCCTGTCTCTCTGTCCATCCCTCTTGCTCTCTGTCTCTCTCTCTGTCCGTCCCTCTCTCTCTCTGTCCGTCCCTCTCTCTCTCTCTCTGGCCGTCCCTCTCTCTCTCTCTCTGTCCGTCCCTCTCTCTCTCTCTCTGTCCGTCCCTCTCTCTCTCTCTCTGTCCGTCCCTCTCTCTCTCTGTCCGTCCCTCTCTCTCTGTCCGTCCCTCTCTCTCTGTCCGTCCCTCTCTCTCTGTCCGTCCGTCCCTCTCTCTCTGTCCGTCCGTCCCTCTCTCTCTCCGTCCCTCTCTCTCTGTCCGTCCGTCCCTCTCTCTCTGTCCGTCCCTCTCTCTCTGTCCGTCCCTCTCTCTCTGTCCGTCCGTCCCTCTCTCTCTGTCCGTCACTCTCTCTCTCCGTCCCTCTCTCTCTGTCCGTCCGTCCCTCTCTCTCTGTCCGTCCGTCCCTCTCTCTGTCCGTCTCTCTCTCTCTCCGTCCGTCTCTTTCTCCGTCCGTCCCTCTCTCTGTCCGTCCCTCTCTCTCTCTGTCCGTCCCTCTCTCTCTCTGTCCGTCCCTCTCTCTCTGTCCGTCCCTCTCTCTCTCTCTCTGTCCGTCCCTCTCTCTCTCTCTCTGTCCGTCCCTCTCTCTCTCTCTCTGTCCGTCCCTCTCTCTCTCTCTCTGTCCGTCCCTCTCTCTCTCTGTCCGTCCCTCTCTCTCTCTGTCCGTCCCTCTCTCTCTCTGTCCGTCCCTCTCTCTCTCTCTTTGTTCGTCCCTCTCTCTCTCTCTCTGTCCTTCCCTCTCTCTCTCTCTCTCTCTCTCTCTCCAGAGTTATCAGTCTCTCTCTCTCTCTCTCTCTCCAGAGGTATCAATCTCTCTCTCTCTCTCTCTCTCCAGAGGTATCAGTCTCTCTCTCTCTCCAGAGGCATCAGTCTCTCTCTCTCTCCCCCTCTCTCTCTCTCTCTCTCCAGAGTTATCACTCTTTTTCTCTCTCTCTCCAGAGTTATCAGTCTCTCTGTCTCAATTCAATTCAATTCAATTCAATTCAAGGGCTTTATTGGCATGGGAAACATGTGTTAACATTGCCAAAGCAAGTGAGGTAGACAACATACAAAGTGAATATATAAAGTGAAAAACAACAAAAATTAACAGTAAACATTACACATACAGAGGTTTCAAAACAGTAAAGACATTACAAATGTCATATTATATATATATATACAGTGTTTTAACAATGTACAAATGGTTAAAGGACACAAGATAAAATAAATAAGCATAAATATGGGTTGTATTTACAATGGTGTGTGTTCTTCACTGGTTGCCCTTTTCTCGTGGCAACAGGTCACAAATCTTGCTGCTGTGATGGCACACTGTGGAATTTCACCCAGTAGATATGGGAGTTTTTCAAATTTGGATTTGTTTTCGAATTCTTTGTGGATCTGTGTAATCTGAGGGAAATATGTCTCTAATATGGTCATACATTGGGCAGGAGGTTAGGAAGTGCAGCTCAGTTTCCACCTCATTTTGTGGGCAGTGAGAACATAGCCTGTCTTCTCTTGAGAGCCATGACTGCCTACGGCGGCCTTTCTCAATAGCAAGGCTATGCTCACTGAGTCTGTACATAGTCAAAGCTTTCCTTAATTTTGGGTCAGTCACAGTGGTCAGGTATTCTGCCGCTGTGTACTCTCTGTTTAGGGCCAAATAGCATTCTAGTTTGCTCTGTTTTTTGTTAATTCTTTCCAATGTGTCTGTTACGCACGCCTCTATGAAGAGGGAACGCAACACCCTGCTACAACTAAACTCTCTGTGAAGTGAAAGAGGTATGGACTGTAGGTGCGAGTAAGGATGACAACAGACAGAATGTGGTACCGTTTACAAGGACTTTATTCCTTTACACGGTAATATGGGGAAAAGGGGCTGGACGGAACCAAAGCAAAGAAAGTAAATCTCAAAGCCCCCCCCTCTCCTATCTTACCTGCCTACCCACTACTTACCATACCTTAAGGGAACATTTCGACATTTCGTGTATGATCAGTGAGAAAGTCCATATTGCAAATGTACGGTCCCTTACCAGACGTCCGAAATCGTTTGTAAAATTCGCGGTCGGCGTCGGGCCGTGCGGTAGGGCCGGACCTACCGGGAAGTCATCGAATGAACTTTGTCGGACGTTCGGTTTCCGTTAAATAAAATAAACAAGTTTTGGACCGTTTTTCCGCCATCCCGGAAATTCCCACCAGATGGCATACGGAATCGTATGGCAATTTGGCAAAACGACGGGGCCTTATCTCAAAAACTGAAAATATTTCGAAGCCGAAACTTGGTGAGCGTAGGTTTGGCATAATGGGCAGTTGGCCCCGAACGGGATGGCGTCTAGGCCTCGACGGTTTTTGAGTTACGGACATTTTTCTGGGATTAAAGGCTTAAAATGGAAATAGATCAATTATTTTTCCACTTCAGGTCAAAGTCAAGGAGCCTCCGGTGTCAATAAAAAAAGAACCAGCCATTTATCTATCGTCATTTAAGAGAAACGGAACAATGACAAATTGGTGATGGTCACAAATAGGCGTTTTTTCAACAGTTACAGATCCAGTTGCAGGGTGTTCATACAAATCTTTTTAAAGTGTGCTGCGGAGCTCTGCGACATTTCTGTGATTTTCTATGATTTTCTGAAATAACACAATAACTCAGTTCTTAACGTAAAGACTTAAAACTCAGGATTATGTAAAGGCATACCCCAATCAGGATATGAGTTTATTTATAGCTTCCTGTGCCAACCAGAAGTGCCTTAAATGGTGTCATAATGGCTGTTTCCAAGGGTTAAAAAGGTCAGATCTTTTCAAAACTTCATATGTGTGATTAGGCAACCCCCATAAACTGTAAGTCAGTCATTTCTCCCAACAGATGTCAAAGAAAAGCTCTCACACACACACACAGCAAGGATGGAGTGACAAAGTGCGGTGCTTAAAGACACAGAGAGCAGGCAATGCAATGCATTACCATAATCCCTAGGCCGTGCCGAGTTCAACGAGATATCCCGCTTGACCGTAGCTCGCTCGGTCTAGGCGCAGCGACCATTAGAATAGTAGGCCCAAAATGAAGCCTGCCCCACAATGTCATTTGCTTTTGGGTGACAGTGAGAGAACCGTTAGGGTGAGACGAAAAATTCCACCACATGAATGTTCCTAAGGTCCTCCCGATCTGAACAAGCCTAACCTTGCCCGTGTGGCATTAACCCTTAACAGTAAAACAGTGTTTTTTGATCTCACAGATTACAGTGTCATCTCTCCCCATAGGAATACATAGCCTGCACCACAAAATTCAACCTGAAGCCTATATGGGTTATGAATGCCGTATGAACCTGTCTTCGGTACCAGTCCATCAGGCCACTATGAGGTCTACCTGTGTTGATTCTAAGCCTCCTGGACCAACCGGAAGTGGTTAAAATCACCCTAAAAGTGTTTACCCATACACTGCCTGCAGTTTGATAGACATAGTGCATTCAACCCTGTGTAGATCAGTCAATTCTTAACGTAAAGACTTAAAACTCGGGATTCTGTAAGTGGCTATGTCAATCAAGACATGTGTTTACTTATAGCTTCCTGTGCCAACCGGAAGTGCCTTTAATTGGGTCACACTCTCTGTTTCGAAGGGTTAAAAAAGTCACATCTCTCCAAAACTTCATATGTGTGACTAGGTAACCCTTCTGAACTGTAAATCAGTCATTATTCCCAACAGATGTCAAAGAAAAGCTCCCTCACACACACACAGGAAGGATGGAGTGATAAAGTGCGGTGCTTAAAGACACAGAGAGCAGGAAATGGCATTAGCATAATCCCTAGGCTGTACCGAGTTCAACGAGATATCCCGCTTGACCGTAGCTCGCTCGGTCTAGGCGCAGCGACCATTAGAATAGTAGGCCCAAAATGAAGCCTGCCCCACAATGTCATTTGATTTTGGGTGAGAGTGAGAGAACCGTTAGAGTGAGAAGAAAAATTCCACCACATGAATGTTCCTAAGGTCCTCCCGATCTGAACAAGCCTAACCTTGACCGTGTGGCATTAACCCTTCACAGAAAAACAGGGTTTTTTGATCTCACAGATTACAGTGTCATCTCTCCCCATAGGAATACATAGCCTGCACCACAAAATTCAACCTGAAGCCTATATGGGTTATGAATGCCGTATGAACCTGTCTTCGGTACCAGTCCATCAGGCCACTATGAGGTCTACCTGTGTTGATTCTAAGCCTCCTGGACCAACCGGAAGTGGTTAAAATCACCCTAAAAGTGTTTACCCATACACTGCCTGCAGTTTGATAGACATAGTGCATTCAACCCTGTGTAGATCAGTCAATTCTTAACGTAAAGACTTAAAACTCGGGATTCTGTAAGTGGCTATGTCAATCAAGACATGTGTTTACTTATAGCTTCCTGTGCCAACCGGAAGTGCCTTTAATTGGGTCACACTCTCTGTTTCGAAGGGTTAAAAAAGTCACATCTCTCCAAAACTTCATATGTGTGACTAGGTAACCCTTCTGAACTGTAAATCAGTCATTATTCCCAACAGATGTCAAAGAAAAGCTCCCTCACACACACACAGGAAGGATGGAGTGATAAAGTGCGGTGCTTAAAGACACAGAGAGCAGGAAATGGCATTAGCATAATCCCTAGGCTGTACCGAGTTCAACGAGATATCCCGCTTGACCGTAGCTCGCTCGGTCTAGGCGCAGCGACCATTAGAATAGTAGGCCCAAAATGAAGCCTGCCCCACAATGTCATTTGATTTTGGGTGAGAGTGAGAGAACCGTTAGAGTGAGAAGAAAAATTCCACCACATGAATGTTCCTAAGGTCCTCCCGATCTGAACAAGCCTAACCTTGACCGTGTGGCATTAACCCTTCACAGAAAAACAGGGTTTTTTGATCTCACAGATTACAGTGTCATCTCTCCCCATAGGAATACATTGCCTGCACCCCTAATTTCAACCTGAGGCCTATGTGGGTTATGAATGCCGTATGAACCTGTCTTCGGTACCAGTCCATCAGGCCACTATGAGGTCTACCTGTGTCGAATCTAAGCTTCCTGGACCAACCGGAAGTGGTTAAAATCACCCTAAAAGTGTTTACCCATACCCTGCCTGCAGTTTGATAGACATAGTGCATTCAAGCCTGTGTAAATCAGTCAGTTCTAAACGTAAGGACTTAAAACTCAGGATTCTGTAACAGCATACCCCAATGAGGATATGTGTTGATTTATAGCTTCCTGTGCCAACCGGAAGTGTCATAATTGGTGTCTCAGGGGCTGTTTCGAAGGGTTAAAAAAGTCTGATCTTTCCAAAACTTCATATGTGTGATTAGGCAACCCCCATGAACTGTAAATCAGTCATTTTTCCCAAAAAAATTCAAAGGAAAAAAAAATCACACTAAAACACAACTTGGAAGGAGGGACGTATTGGAGTGCGTAGAGACAGACAGTGGCTGCAATAGTTAGCTTTGTTGGAGCTAAAAAAGAACCGTCAGACCTAGAGTTCCGAAACTTTAGAAACCTGTTATAGACCTCCCGTCGATGGTGCGTGGTGAGTTACGCGGCTCTAGAAGGTTCTCGGACCGAGAAACAGCCTCGTACATTTGCAATAACTTCAATTCATTTTTGCATCACGAAAATGACATTTAGAAATGTCCCAGAGTCGCAAGACTAGGTGCATTGCGAACGTCTCGGCCCATATAGACAGACCCCAACGTTTCTGTCCGATAGCTCGTTCAAGGACCCCGTAGCAAGTCATGGAAAATAGTGGATTTTCAGCACCAATTAGGGTTTTTCTCGGACACCAAATGACCTATCGAGCCAAAACTTGGGATTCGGGGTCGCCTCAGCTAGGCCAACACATAACATAAGAAATGGACCCGCAGCTAGAACGTAACTACGTGTTTTATGGTTTTTTTATGGTTTGAACCGAAGGCCTTGTGAATTTTGGGCCAGCTCTGAAGTATGTAATAGTTGGCTACTAAACGAGTTGGAAAAAGTGGGTTTGGTGTCATTTTGTATCAGTTTGGTGGTCAGAATGATATCTAATTGACTGATGGACTCTTGTCCACTTGACTCTTGTACATTTGCAATATGATTCTATAGTGAAAAAACATCACCAAAAGCGACATTCTGAAATCAACCCAAACGAGCGATTGAGATGACCCAGAATCACTGCAAAGCCATCCCGAGTTCATCGGGCCAGTCAATTTCACATTCCTGCAGGATTTTTATAGCATGACAAATTCGTGATGGTACCTGCCCATTAAAACATATTGCAAATGCACAGTGACTTTGAAAAAGTAAGGAAACAAACAAAAAAAATCTAAAAAATTTTGTTGCACATTTTAGATCACCAGTTGCACGGAGGAAAATCGTTACTTTTGACTTTGACTTTTGACTTCCTATGACATCATATTGCAAATGGAGAAAACATATGCCTTATGCACAAGTAAAAAAAATATATATATATGATAATAAAGTATGACTAAAGTATGTTGATAAAGTTCTTATACATGTGTTGACACAAAAATCGAAAGAATTTTAAAAAACGGTCCAGAAAGCACTTTAAGGATGTGTGAAGTTTTTTACCAAATTTTTACATTTTTGACTTTTGACTTCCCATGAAATCATATTGCAAATGGACAAAACATATGCCTTATGCGCATGTAATTAAAAAAAAAATATATATGATGACAAAAGTATACTCATACAGTTCTTACACATGTGTAATTGACAAAAAAAAATCGAAAGAATTTCAAAAAAAGGTCCAGAAAGCACTTTAAGGGGTGATAAGTTTTTTTTATTTTTTTATTCTTTTTTCAAAATTTTGCTTTTGGATGTTGACTTGGGTTGCATTTGCAATATGAAAAGCCCCGGTGGAACGCACACGCCCCCTATTGGATTTTTGAAGCGTTACAATTGGCAATTGCCATATGGCATTTGCAATATACTTTGCATGAATCAACGCCAAATTGGGTGGTATTGGCCATTGTGTATATGGTTTGTCCAATGCCAATATTTTGCCATTAATTTTTGTCCAAATCAGGGGGGTATTCCCTTACTAATTTAGCACCACCTGGTGCCCTAACCAAAATACAGGGAGTGGTCCGCCCAGGTCTTACCTAGTGTGCCTAGACAGTGAATATACTATGGGTATATGTATGCCCGCGGGCCTCTTGCCTAAGCACTCCCAAGGTGCCTTCCCCTTTCCCCCTGGGAACAAATGAAACAGAATATTAAACAATTTTACAAACAAACTAAGAAACAGAGGACATCAAATAAGCTCTACCTGAGCAACAAACTCACAGAACATACCCACTCTCAGCAATGAACTCCCAGCAAAATCAACCTCTAGCAAAAACTCTCTATCACAAACAATCGCTCTGCAATGACCTCAGCAAAAACTCTCTCAGCAATCCCTACCTCCAAATCTCTCTAGCAAAATCTCTCTCAGCAATCCCTACCTCCAAAATCCCTCTAGCAAAATCTCTCTCAGCTATCCCTACCTCCAAAATCTCTCTATGCAATCCCTACCTCCAAAAATCTCTCTCTCCTGAACAGAACACTGGCTTTTATATAGCTTCAGAATGAATGTAACTGGAGACAGCTGTGTCTTGACGAGGAGGCGGGGTCAGCTCTCCAATTAGCCCTGGAGTCGACCAATCAGCTGCTTGAGGATTTCAGGAAGCCATTTCCTGAAATAAAACACATGCACAAACACAAACTACAACACAAACTGGGGAACGTAACAGTGTCAAGTAATTCTCTTTTTGTTTTCTCATGATTTGGTTGGGTCTAATTGTGCTGTTGTCCTGGGGCTCTGTAGGGTGTGTTTGTGTTTGTGAACAGAGCCCCAGGACCAGCTTGCTTAGGGGACTCTTCTCCAGGTTCATCTCTCTGTAGGTGATGGCTTTGTTATGGAAGGTTTGTGAATCACTTCCTTTTAGGTGGTTGTAGAATTTAACGGCTCTTTTCTGGATTTTGATAATTAGTGGCTATCGGCCTAATTCTGCTCTGCATGCATTATTTGGTGTTCTACGTTGTACACGGAGGATATTTTTGCAGAATTCTGCGTGCAGAGTCTCAATTTGGTGTTTGTCCCATTTTGTGAAGTCTTGGTTGATGAGCGGACCCCAGACCTCACAACCATAAAGGGCAATGGGCTCTATGACTGATTCAAGTATTTAAGTATTTACTAATCGGTATGTTGATATTTATGTTTCTTTTGATGGCATAGAATGCCCTTCTTGCCTTGTCTCTCAGATCGTTCACAGCTTTGTGGAAGTTACCTGTGGCGCTGATGTTTAGGCCAAGGTATGTATAGTTTTTTGTGTGCTCTAGGGCAACAGTGTCTAGATGGAATTTGTATTTGTGGTCCTGGTGACTGGACCTTTTTTGGAACACCATTATTTTGGTCTTACTGAGATTTACTCTCAGGGCCCAGGTCTGACAGAATCTGTGCACAAGATCTAGGTGCTGCTGTAGGCCCTCCTTGGTTGGTGACAGAAGCACCAGATCATCGGCAAACAGCAGACATTTGACTTCGGATTCTAGCAGGGGGAGGCCGGGTGCCGCAGACTTTTCTAGTGCCTGCGCCAATTCGTTGATATATATGTTGAAGAGGGTGGGGCTTAAGCTGCATCCCTGTCTAACCCCACGACCCTGTGTGAAGAAATGTGTGTGTTTTTTGCCAATTTTAACCACACACTTGTTGTTTGTGTACATGGATTTTATAATGTCGTATGTTTTACCCCCAACACCACTTTCCATCAGTTTGTATAGCAGACCCTCATGCCAGATTGAGTCGAAGGCTTTTTTGAAATCAACAAAGCATGAGAAGACTTTGCCTTTGTTTTGGTTTGTTTGGTTGTCAATTAGGGTGTGCAGGGTGAATACATGGTCTGTTGTACGGTAATTTGGTAAAAAGCCAATTTGACATTTGCTCAGTACATTGTTTTCATTGAGGAAATGTACGAGTCTGCTGTTAATAATAATGCAGAGGATTTTCCCAAGGTTACTGTTGACACATATTCCACGGTAGTTATTGGGGTCAAATTTGTCTCCACTTTTGTGGATTGGGGTGATCAGTCCTTGGTTCCAAATATTGGGGAAGATGCCAGAGCTAAGTAGGATGTTAAAGAGTTTTAGTATAGCCAATTGGAATTTGTTGTCTGTATATTTGATCATTTCATTGAGGATACCATCAACACCACAGGCCTTTTTGGGTTGGAGGGTTTTTATTTTGTCCTGTAACTCATTCAATGTAATTGGAGAATCCAGTGGGTTCTGTTAGTCTTTAATAGATGATTCTAAGATCTGTATTTGATCATGTATATGTTTTTGCTCTTTATTCTTTGTTATAGAGCCAAAAAGATTGGAGAAGTGGTTTACCCATACATCTCCATTTTGGATAGATAACTCTTCATGTTGTTGTTTGTTTAGTGTTTTCCAATTTTCCCAGAAGTGGTTAGAGTCTATGGATTCTTCAATTGCATTGAGCTGATTTCTGACATGCTGTTCCTTCTTTTTCCGTAGTGTATTTCTGTATTGTTTTAGTGATTCACCATAGTGAAGGCGTAGACTCAGGTTTTCCGGGTCTCTATGTTTTTGGTTGGACAGGTTTCTCAATTTCTTTCTTAGATTTTTGCATTCTTCATCAAACCATTTGTCATTATTGTTAATTTTCTTCGGTTTTCTATTTGAGATTTTTAGATTTGATAGGGAAGCTGAGAGGTCAAATATACTGTTGAGATTTTCTACTGCCAAGTTTACACCTTCACTATTACAGTGGAACGTTTTACCCAGGAAATTGTCTAAAAGGGATTGAATTTGTTGTTGCCTAATTGTTTTTTGGTAGGTTTCCAAACTGCATTCCTTCCATCTATAGCATTTCTTAATGTTGCTCAGTTCCTTTGGCTTTGATGCCTCATGATTGAGTATTGCTCTGTTTAAGTAGACTGTGATTTTGCTGTGGTCTGATAGGGGTGTCAGTGGGCTGACTGTGAACGCTCTGAGAGACTCTGGGTTGAGGTCAGTGATAAAGTAGTCTACAGTACTACTGCCAAGAGATGAGCTATAGGTGTACCTACCACAGGAGTCCCCTCGAAGCCTACCGTTGACTATGTACATACCCAGCGTGCGACAGAGCTGCAGGAGTTGTGACCCATTTTTGTTGGTTATGTTGTCATAGTTGTGCCTAGGGGGGCATATGTGGGAGGGAATGCTGTCATCTCCAGGCAGGTGTTTGTCCCCCAGTGTGCTGAGGGTGTCAGGTTCTTGTCCGGTTCTGGCATTTAGGTCGCCACAGACTAGTACATGTCCCTGGGCCTGGAAATTATTGATTTCCCCCTCCAGGATGGAGAAGCTGTCTTCATTAAAATATGGGGATTCTAGTGGGGGGATATACAGTGCCTTGCAAAAGTATTTGGCCCCCTTGAACTTTGCGACCTTTTGCCACATTTCAGGCTTCAAACATAAAGATATAAAACTGTATTTTTTTTTGTGAAGAATCAACAACAAGTGGCACACAATCATGAAGTGGAACGACATTTATTGAATATTTCAAACTTTTTTAACAAATCAAAAACTGAAAAATTGGGCGTGCAAAATTATTCAGCCCCCTTAAGTTAATACTTTGTAGCGCCACCTTTTGCTGCGATTACAGCTGTACGTCGCTTGGGGTATGTCTCTATCAGTTTTGCACATCGAGAGACTGACATTTTTTCCCATTCCTCCTTGCAAAACAGCTCGAGCTCAGTGAGGTTGGATGGAGAGCATTTGTGAACAGCAGTTTTCAGTTCTTTCCACAGATTCTCGATTGGATTCAGGTCTGGACTTTGACTTGGCCATTCTAACACCTGGATATGTTTATTTTTGAACCATTCCATTGTAGATTTTGCTTTATGTTTTGGATCATTGTCTTGTTGGAAGACAAATCTCCGTCCCAGTCTCAGGTCTTTTGCAGACTCCATCAGGTTTTTTTCCAGAATGGTCCTGTATTTGGCTCCATCCATCTTCCCATCAATTTTAACCATCTTCCCTGTCCCTGCTGAAGAAAAGCAGGCCCAAACCATGATGCTGCCACCACCATGTTTGACAGTGGGGATGGTGTGTTCAGCTGTGTTGCTTTTACGCCAAACATAACGTTTTGCATTGTTGCCAAAAAGTTCAATTTTGGTTTCATCTGACCAGAGCACCTTCTTCCACATGTCTGGTGTGTCTCCCAGGTGGCTTGTGGCAAACTTTAAATGACACTTTTTATGGATATCTTTAAGAAATGGCTTTCTTCTTGCCACTCTTCCATAAAGGCCAGATTTGTGCAATATACGACTGATTGTTGTCCTATGGACAGAGTCTCCCACCTCAGCTGTAGATCTCTGCAGTTCATCCAGAGTGATCATGGGCCTCTTGGCTGCATCTCTGATCAGTCTTCTCCTTGTATGAGCTGAGAGTTTAGCGGGACGGCCAGGTCTTGGTAGATTTGCAGTGGTCTGATACTCCTTCCATTTCAATATTATCGCTTGCACAGTGCTCCTTGGGATGTTTAAAGCTTGGGAAATCTTTTTGTATCCAAATCCGGCTTTAAACTTCTTCACAACAGCATCTCGGACCTGCCTGGTGTGTTCCTTGTTCTTCATGATGCTCTCTGCGCTTTTAACGGACCTCTGAGACTATCACAGTGCAGGTGCATTTATACGGAGACTTGATTACACACAGGTGGATTGTATTTATCATCATTAGTCATTTAGGTCAACATTGGATCATTCAGAGATCCAATGATCTGAACTTCTGGAGAGAGTTTGCTGCACTGAAAGTAAAGGGGCTGAATAATTTTGCACGCCCAATTTTTCAGTTTTTGATTTGTTAAAAAAGTTTGAAATATCCAATAAATGTCGTTCCACTTCATGATTGTGTCCCACTTGTTGTTGATTCTTCACAAAAAAATACAGTTTTATATGTTTATGTTTGAAGCCTGAAATGTGGCAAAAGGTCGCAAAGTTCAAGGGGGCCGAATACTTTCGCAAGGCACTGTAGGTAGCACACAGGAGGACATTTTTCTCTGTTAGGATAATTTCCTTTAAAATTTCTAGCCAAATGTAAAATGTTCCTGTTTTGATTAATTTAATGGAGTGAGTTAGGTCTGCTCTATACCAAATTAGCATACCCCCTGAGTCCCTTCCCTGTTTCACACCTGGTAGTTTGGTGGATGGGACTACCAGCTCTCTGTAACCTAGAGGGCAACCAGTGGGTCCGTCTCCTCTATACCAGGTTTCTTGCAGGATGACAATGTCTGTTTTACCGATTTCTTTGGTGAAGTCCGGGTTTCTGCTATTTAGGCCAAAGGCAGATGACCTCAGGCCTTGGATATTCCAGGATAATATAGTGAAGGCTTTTTGTTCCATAGAGTGTCCAATGTTGTTGGTCGTGGTTTGGCCTCAGGCCAGTAAGTGTGAGCAGAGCCTGCTGAGCATCTGGTACATCCCATTGGCTTGGGCGAGTGTGAGAGTGGGGGTTGGGACTGTTTGCCCGCTCACTACCTGGGCGTATGTGTGGCTTTCATGTTGAGGCCCTCTTTGCGGGGGTGGGGTGCGTGGGGTGGGCAGGAGTGGCATAGGTCTGATCTGAGGGGGCCTAAATGGGGTGTGGGCATGGTTGACGTGGGGGGGGTGTTGATTGGTTGGGGTGGGGGTGTGGATGTGTCTGGGTGTACTGTGGTCTGGATGTAATTCCTCTTGGCGTGGGTCCTCTATGTGTAGGTCCAGGGGGGGGTCCTGCAGATCTGGGAGGGTGTCTCGCTGGTCTGGATGGGGTGTCTATTGATCTGTTGCTCCTGTGTGAAGTGTTGGGGATACGTTTGAGAGCGATGTCCTTTAGAGTTCGGGCAAAGGTGGGCACTGCTGCCTTGTAGAGGTGGACCTGGTCATAGAGGCTGTTCAAGTCCAGGGTGGAGTGGTGGGCCAGGAAAACGTTTGGTTTTGAGGCACAGTCACGGGAAATACTTGCATTTACCCGCTGTATTGTGGCAGGGTGGAAGTCTTTTCGTGGTAGCAGGGTGGAGATAACCACTTGTGCGTTGGGGAAAGTAGAAGAAGTCTTTTCAATCACTCCCTTCAGTGCTGTGGCCACTCTTTCCTGCTGTGCTCTCAGGTCGTTTGCGCCTGTGTGTATTATTATGTGGCTGGGTGAGCCTAGTTTGGCCTCAGACAGAAGGTCTAGGGCGCGCTGGGTGTTTGGACACCAGAGTTTAGACACACTGTGTTTGGGAAAAAGTTTTTTTTCTTCTATATATTTCCCATTTGAGTCCATAAGTAGTACAATCTGTGTCTTGTGTTTGTCCTCAGTGGGTGTGGGGGGGTTGTCCAAAGGGCTATCAGGGTGGCTGACAGGGGGGGTGCTCAGAGGGGGTGAGAGCCTCTGGGCTTGGGGTTCTTCATTTGTCTGTTCTGCTGTGATGTCGAGACTTTTGTTGGGTACTGAGGTGGGCTGTTCTGCTGGCTTCTCTGTGGGGGTGGCCACCTCTCTAGTGGGTTGTTCTCTGTCACACGCCGTCCCCCTCAACTTCTCCTCCATCCCCCTCAACCTCTCCTCCACCAGCAGTCTGATACTCTCCTCTAGTGCTCTGTTCTGCTCCTCTTTCTCCTGTTGTATTTGTCTCACCACTGTCCAAAGTGCAGATATGTCTCTGTCCACCTCCAGCTCTCCGGGTCTGGTTAAGGGGCTGTTGTTGTGCTGGACTGTTGTCTGGGTCTGTGCTGACTGAAGTGTAATCACCTGCTGTTCCAGCTCCACCTGCCTTACCTCCAGCTGGGTGAATTTGTCCTTCATTTCAATGAGGGAGTGGTAATCTGTGCTGGGAGGTTGACTCTCCGCTGGGGGTTGCTCGCCTGTGGGGTTATATAATGAAGAGGTCTGGTCTGACCCGCTCGGTATGGGGGTATCTTTATCAAGGGAGAGCTTCTCCTGCAGGGCTAATTCTTTGATTAGGTGAAAGTCCAGCTGAAACTGTTTGTGGTTACCCTGTACCATTACTGTTCCGGATTTATAGATATTTATATTACTTAACTCAGAGTCCTCGTTATCAAGTATCCTGAGTTTCCACCCCTCGTTAACCCCCCCTCTCTTAACAAAGGGGTAGTGTGCTAATATGGCACTGTGCCATGCCAGGGGATGGTTTGTGTGGAAGATAAGGTTGCTGATGTTCCCATTTTTGTAATAGTCAGCAAAAAGTGTTTCTTGATTTTCCATAAGGAGCTTCTTCTTGTGGTCTTTTCTTGCCTTATCATTCTTTACATGCAATGGGTACTGTATTTTAATTACCTCTGAACAGCGGGAGGGAGCTTCTAAGGCCTCTCCATTTGGTTGGGGTAGACTGTGTGACTCTCCTGCCATTGTTGGGCTAATGGGCTTTGACACCTCTCACTTGACACGTCTGTGCTAGTTGAAGCTCTATCAAGCTTGGTAGAATTATGTTAGAATTCAGTCCTTATAAAGTAATGTTGTGTATTTTTCTTCTTGGCTTTTGGAAATAAAATATAATTTCAGACTAAACATTACTCACTCAGTTCCAGGTTGGATGGTGTTTTCAGGTTTCTGTTGTTTTCCAGAGAATTTGCTGTATAGGGTAATAAATCCTTGGTTGTTGTGAACTTTCCAGGTGATTCCGTAATTCCGTCCAAAATCAGGTTGTAGGTTTTAAGTTTTGATTTGAAGTAGGGGTTATGTTGAAGAGGGTAGAATCTAGTATGTGTTCCTGACAAAAAATCCAAGTTTATCTAACTCCTAATCTATCTTTTTTAAAGAAAATGCAGGAGCTCTGATCCTGACCTCTGCTCTGCTCTGCTCTTCTCTCTCTCTGTCTCTCTCTCTCCAGAGTTATCAGTCTCTTTTTCTCTCTCTCTCCAGAGTTATCAGTCTCTCTGTCTCTCTCTCTCTGTCTCTCTCTCTCTCTCCAGAGTTATCAGTCTCTCTGTCTCTCTCTCTCTCTCTCTGTCTCTGCATGCTGGGAGTGATTGGTGCATGCTGGGAAATGTTTGAGTGAAGGAGTGCGTGTGTTGTGGAGAGTTAGATATTCACAACTTTCTTTCGGTTTGCTATTTCTTGGTGGCATTTTTTTGGTTTTCTTCTGTGCATTATTTTTACTTTTTTTGTTGTGGTAGAATTAAGTTTTTTATTTTTCGTATCGAAATTACCCTGATTTTGGCGGGGATGGCAGCCCGAATGGGGATGCCGTCCCTGTCACTTCGACACGGCTTTAGGTGTGTTACTGAAGCTACTGTCACGGTGGAGGAGTTTCTGGTCGTCGTAGGAGAGAAGGTAGGCTATGAGAATATTGCTTATGCATCCCGGATGAATAAAGCTGTGGTGGTATTTCTTAAAGAAGAGTGTCTGGTAGATGGGATGGTTGAGCATGGTGTACTTCTTAAAGAAGAGTGTCTGGTTGATCGGATGGTTGAGCATGATGTACTTCTTAAAGAAGAGTGTCTGGTAGATCGGATGGTTGAGCATGGTGTACTTCTTAAAGAAGAGAGTCTTGTTGATCGGATGGTTGAGCATGGTGTACTTCTTAAAGAAGAGTGTCTGGTTGATCGGATGGTTGAGCATGGTGTACTTCTTAAAGAAGAGTGTCTGGTTGATCGGATGGTTGAGCATGGTGTACTTCTTAAAGGAATGTTTATTCAAGTTACGCCACTTTTTTTCTCCGTCAACAAGGGTAACGATTTCAAATGTACCACCGTTTATTCCAAATGAGCTATTGGAGCGCGAGTTATTGCGCTTTGGGAAGTTCGCCAGTTCAATTAAGGTTGTTCCGTTGGGTTGCAAACACCCGGCGTTGAAACAGGTAATGTCATTTCGGCGACAGGTGTTTATGTTTTTGGACTCACCGGAGCAGACTTTAGAGTTATCGTTTAAAGTCAAGTATGACAACAGATTGTATATGGCTTATGCTAGCACGGGTAGTCAACGGTGTTTTGAGTGTGGGGATGTTGGTCATAAGCGACATGCTTGCCCGAAAAGGGAGAAGGCCGAGGGAGGGGCGCAGGTGGTCATCATAATGCCTGGGCCCACTGATGTAGGGAGAGGTGGACCGACAGCGGCAGAGCAGCCACAAGCACCTGGTGCTGAGGAACAAGTTATCCGTGTTGAGGGCACGGGGTTGCAACTTGTATTAGAGGGAAATGTTATGCTACAGAAAAGTATTGTTGTAGAAGGTAAGGATGTATCTGAAGAGCCAGTTCGTCAGACTGGTGAGCAGGTGCCCAGTATGAGTGCTGGGGTAAAGGAGGGGATTCATGTGGAGCTAGGCTCCCAGGTAGTGGAGGAGATGCCCACTACGAGTGCTGGGGTTCATGTAGAGCTAGGCTCCCAGGTAGTGGAGGAGATGCCCACTACGAGTAATGAGGTACAGGAGGGTTTTCATGTGGAGCTAGGCTCCCAGGTCTCAAGGCCATCAGACTGTTAAACAGCCACCACTAACATTGAGTGGCTGCTGCCAACACACTGACACTGACTCAACTCCAGCCACTTTAATAATGGGAATTGATGGGAAATGATGTAAATATATCACTAGCCACTTTAAACAATGCTACTTTATATAATGTTACTTACCCTACATTATTCATCTCATATGCATACGTATATACTGTACTCTATATCATCGACTGTATCCTTATGTAATACATGTATCACTAGCCACTTTAACTATGCCACCCTAGTTTACATACTCATCTCATATGTATATACTGTACTCGATACCATCTACTGTATCTTGCCTATGCTGCTCTGTACCATCACTCATTCATATATCCCTATGTACATATTCTTTATCCCCTTACACTGTGTACAAGACAGTAGTTTTGGAATTGTTAGTTAGATTACTTGTTGGTTATTACTGCATTGTCGGAACTAGAAGCACAAGCATTTCGCTACACTCGCATTAACATCTGCTAACCATGTGTATGTGACAAATAAAATTTGATTTGATTTGAGGTAGTGGAGGAGATGCCCACTACGAGTAATGAGGTACAGGAGGGTTTTCATGTGGAGCTAGGCTCCCAGTTAGTGGAGGAGATGCCCACTATGAGTAGTGATGTTCAGGTGGGGCTAGTCTCCCAGGTAGTGGAGGAGATGCCTGGTACGAGTGATGAGGTGCAAGTGGGGAGTGTTGAAAGGGATGTGGTAGAGGGGAGTCAGTTGTCTGTGGTCTCAGCTGAGGATCAGGAGAATGATATGGATATCTCTTTAGATATTACAACTGCTGGCGAGGACTCAGTTTATGATCTAGAGGAGGTAAATGAGTTTTTGGATCAGACTTTTGGGAAATCTGTCAAATTGGCAGATTATTTTGATGTTGATAAGTTTGTGAGGTCAGCTGTGATGTTACAGAAGACGGTGGGGTTAGACCAATTGAGTGAGAAGAAGCGGTTTCGCTTGAGGAAATTTATTACTACTGTTTCAGCAGCAAAAGGTGGTGGGAAACGTGTTCAGGTTAAGAGAAGAAAGAAAAATAATGATGATGATCATGCTTCATAGGGTGTCTTTTTTCTCGTTGGTTTCTCTGTGGTTTCTTCTGCTTTTCTTTTCTCTTTTCTATATGGAGGTACTAAGGGTAGGTTCTCTCAATATTAATGGGGGAAGGGACAGGAATAAGAGGGCTTGGGTATTAGAAGTAATAAAACAGAAAAGGCTTAATGTAGTTTTCCTACAGGAGACACACAGTGATGAGGAAAATGAGGTTGACTGGGGTATGTGGTGGGAGGGGCAGCATGTACTCAGTCATGGTACTAATTCCAGTGCTGGGGTGGCAATCTTGTTTTCCTCAGGCTTAGGGGTGACTGTGGTATCTACAACAGAGATTGTCAAGGGTCGGGTTTTATTGGTCAAGGTGGATGTTATGGGGTTTCTGTTTGTTTTTTTGAATGTTTATGCTCCTAATGAGGGTACAGAGCGTATTGCTATATTTGATCAAATAAAGGAAACCTTAAGACAGTGTGATCAAGAGGGGTGTGTGGTTTTAGGGGGGGACTGGAACTGTACTGTGGATTTTACTGTTGATCGCACCGCTGAAGAACCTCACCTGCGGTCAGCCACTTGCCTGTCTGGCCTATTAACTGAGTTTGAGCTTTCTGATGTGTGGAGAGTAAGGAATGCAAAAGTTAGGCAGTACACATGGCTAAAAATTAATGAAGGTCGTGTCAGTGCAGCAAGGTTAGACAGGTTGTATGTATCTGATCACTACTGTAGTAGGGTTGGAAAGTGTGCCATTACTCCTGTGGGTTTCTCTGATCATCATATCGTTACTGTTGATATTCACTTGTCCTGTCCACGACGGTCATCGCCTTACTGGTATTTTAATGTTAAATTGTTACATGATGTCATGTTTTGTGGCAGGTTTTTGTTGTTTTGAGAAAAATGGAGGGGTATAAAAGGGAATTTTGAGTCCTTGAGACAATGGTGGGAGGTTGGGAAGGCCCAAATATGAGTTTTTTGTCAACAGTATACTGCTCTGTCTCAAATGGAGGTTAAAGAGACTATCAAGGCCCTTGAACAGGACATCAAATCTACTGAATTGAAGCTGCTCACTCAGAACGACCCTGGACTAGTCATGAACTTACAGGACAAGAGACATGAACTGAGGTCGACCCTGGACCAGTCATGAACTTCCAGGACAAGAGACATGAACTGAGGTCGTTTCTGCATGAAAGAGTGAAGGGTGCCTTGATTAGGTCTCGTTTCGCTTCCCTCAAGGATATGGATGCTCCTAGCGCTTTTTTTTTCCAACCTAGGACAGTCGAAATTTCAACGCAAACAGATGGTCTGCCTTCGTCTCCCTGATGGGAAGGTGACCACGAATGCTATTGAAATGCGTCAACATGCCGTGGATTTTTACTCATCCCTTTATAAGGCGGAGGATTGTGACTCTTTATGTACTGAACAGTTGTTACACGGTCTTCCTCAATTGGGACCTGAGCAGAGAGTCGCATTGGACGCTGATATTACACTGCAAGAGCTGTCCACAGCAGTTATGCAGCTCTCAACAGGCCGAGCCCCTGGCATCGATGGTTTACCATCTGAGTTTTATAAGCATATAAGGGGGTCTATTGGGGAGGAATTTTATGAAGTGCTGTGTGAATCTTTTCATGAGGGTTCTCTTCCTGTATCATGTCAACGTGCGGTGCTTTCACTGTTGCCAAAAAAAGGGGGATTTGGCTCTCATAAAAAATTGGAGACCTGTTGCCTTGCTGTGCGCAGAATACAAAATTGTTTCTAAATGTCTCTCAAACAGGTTGAAAGAGTATCTGGGATTGTTGATCCACAAGGACCAGTCCTACTGTGTACCTGATTGCTCTATTGTTGACAACTTGTTTCTGATAAGAGATGTTTTAGACATTTGTAAACTGTCTGATGTAAATGTGGGTTTACTTTCGTTGGATCAGGAGAAGGCTTTTGATCGTGTGGACCACCAGTACTTGTTTCAAACAATGAAAGCCTTTGGGTTTGGGGATGTTTTTCTGTCTTGGGTGAATTTACTGTATGCTGGAGCCTCGTGTATGGTGAAGGTTGGTGGTGGTTTGAGTTGCCCCATCCCTGTCGAAAGGGGCATCAGGCAGGGATGCCCAATTTCAGGGCAGTTATATAGTCTGGCGATTGAACCAATGCTTTGTTTTTTAAGAGCGAAGCTTACTGGTTTCTCTGTGCCAGGTGTAATGAAGGGTCCCACGTTAGCACTGTCTGCGTATGCAGATGACGTGATCGTTTTTATTACAGGGGGTGAGGATGTTAAGGTTCTCTCAAACACTTTAAAGGTGTATGAGGGGGCCTCCTCAGCTAGAGTCAATTGGGGAAAGAGTGAAGCGCTGTGGGCAGGTCAGCTTCAGATGGGGTCCGCTCCGTGGTTACCAGGGGGGCTTCAGTGGGGCAGAGATGGAATGAAGACTTTGGGAGTTTTTCTAGGCTCCGATGTCTTTCAGAAAAAGAACTGGGAGGGTGTAGTGGAGAAAGTGTGTGCCAGACTGTCAAGGTGGAAATGGGTGTTGCCCCAGCTGTCCTATAGGGGACGGGTCCTGGTAGCTAATAATCTTGCTGCTTCTACCCTGTGGCACAGACTAATGATTTTACAGCCACCAAAGGGTCTGATACAAGAGCTTCAGAGGACCCTTGTCAATTTCTTCTGGTCTGGACAACACTGGATCAAAGCTGCAGCCTTGTATCTGCCACTGCACGAGGGTGGGCAAGGCCTGGTGGACATTTCCTCTGGGATCACGGCTTTCTGGCTCCAAGCAGCCCAGAGATTGTTGTACAGAGACTGTTCTAGCTGGGTCGAAACAGCCTACATATTGATGAGGAGAGCGGGCTGTTTGGGCTTAGACAAACATCTTTTCCTCTTAAAGCTGGAGGGGGGATTTGACTGGCCTGACTCCATTTTATGAGTCTGTTATGCAGGCTTGGAGAGTCTTTGTCAAGTCCCGTAAGACCGGCACGCCACCAGGGATGTGGCTTTTTGAAGAGCCTCTTTTTCATAACACTGCCATCCAGTCCCGTGTTCTGGGTTCAGCTAGCCTACGTTCATGCCTATTAGGCGTGGGGTGTACCAAGCTGGGTCATCTGATGCGGAGCAGGAGCAGATTGGAGGAGCTGAGAGAAAGAGCGGGGATCCGATCATCTCGCCTACTGAGGAAGGTCGTTGATGAGGTCTGCGACTCCTTGCCATTGCTTCATCTGCAGTATGTGACTGACATTTCCAATTCTGATCGGTGGAAGGAGGGTCTGGATTATGTGTTCCCTGCACTGATTGTTAGTGCTGCGATGGGGGCATTTGAGGAGGACGCGGGGAGGCTGCTTTCCTTCGATACCCCGGAGCTGGGGGAGTTCAAGGAGGTGGGAAAGAAGGCTATGTACAGAACATGTGTGAAGGTGTCCCATGCCTCTTCCCTGGAAGGGGTAAAATCGACGAGGTGGGCGGATGTGCTTGGTCCAGGTGCTTCTCCAAAAGGCTGTTGGCGATCATTATATAAACTGCCTATTGATGAGAGGACAGCTGACCTCCAATGGAGGATAATACATGGAGCTATAGCCACCAACATGCATCTGGTACACCTGGACCCTACTGTTGGGAAGGGGTGTCAATTCTGTGCTGAGGATGAATCTCTGGCATATCTGTTTTTGCTGTGTCCCAGGTTGGTTGGGATGATTGAACTGATCACTGATTGGTTCTCAATGTTGGGAGAGGTTTTCTCTTCCCAACTGTATATATTTTGGCCAAAGTACAGGTTCAGTTAAAAGGGTGTAGTTGTGTTGCTTAATTTTGTGTTAGGGGCAGCAAAATTAGCGATATGGAAGACCCGAAAGAACAGCATTCGGGGACAGGGGTCTGTGGATGTGGTGGGAATGCTGGAGGGAATGTTGGCAGCGAGACTAAGGGTTGAGTTTGCCTATTATAAACTTGTCAACAATATTGATCTGTTTTTGAGTATATGGGGTATTCAGAGGCTGTTGTGTTTAGTTACTGTGGAGGAGGAATTGGAGTTGTGTTTTTAATTGATGTGTAACTGTGGTTTTGTATGAGTATTTATTGTGTGGTGGGCCCCCAGACCCAATAAAGAGTATTTAAAACTCAAACTCTCTCTGTCTCTCTCTCTCTCTCTCTCTCCAGAGGTATCAGTCTCTCTCCAGTATCAGTGTATCTTCAGACTTACCCAGCATTGTTGTCCGTCCTCTTCAGTCCTTTGGAGATGCGAGTAAGACTGTGTCTGAACTGAGAGAGAAACTAGAAGACTTCCTTAAAGGAGAATGGACCAAGATCTCCACTACAGGTGTGTTGAAAACAATAAGAACATCAACTTTAGACCATTGAAAGTTCCCTACTAGTCATATACATGTGGAATATGGTCTGATGATAACATTCCCTCTCTCTGTCAATGTGTTTGTGTGTCTGTAGTGAATATAGTGGATGTTGTACTGCCTCCAGAGCCCAAGACCAGAGAACAGTTGTTACAATGTGAGTCTCTTTATTGTGAAGTAACTAACAGTCTCTTTTTACTGACACTCCTAACAATCCCTCTAGAAATATATAGCAATAGTAGATCTAATCAAAGACTGGGTATCTATCTGACTCCTCATATTTCTCTGATTTGATCTCTGCTGTGCTCTAATCAAAGACAGGGTAGATACAGTATCTGACTTAACTTATTGTTCTGACTCCCCTCATTGGTCTCTGCTCTTCTCCCAGATTCCTGTCAGCTCACACTGGACCCAAACACAGCATACACACGCCTCTCTCTGTCTGAAGGGAACAGAAAGGTGACACGTACAGGCCAAGTCCAACCATATCCTGACCATCCAGACAGATTCACCAACTACAGGCAGGTTCTGTGTAGAGAGGGTCTGTCTGGACGCTGTTACTGGGAGGTGGAGAGGACTGGTGTTGTTGTTACAGCAGTCTCATATAAAGACATCAGCAGAACAGAGACAGATGGTAGATTTGGATACAATAAAAAGTCCTGGAGTTTAGAGTGCTCTAGAGGTGTTTATTGGTTCAGACACAATAATGTTGTGACTAAAGTATCTGGCCCTCAGTCCTCCAGAGTAGGAGTGTACCTGGATCACAAGGCAGGTACTCTGTCCTTCTACAGTGTCTCTGACACAATGACCCTCCTCCACAGAGTCCAGACCACATTCACTCAGCCCCTCTATCCTGGGTTTGGGATTGGATATTGTTTTGTTCTCACTGGCTCTGCTGAGCTGGTTAAACTGTAGTAGGGTCCACATAGATACTAGTCATGCTGGTGTAGTCTATAGCTGAGCTGGTTAAACTGTAGTAGGGTCCACATAAGATACTAGTCATGCTGGTGTAGTCTATAGCTGAGCTGGTTAAACTGTAGTAGGGTCCACATAGACACTAGCATTGCTGGTGTAGTCTATAGCTGAGCTGGTTAAACTGTAGTAGGGTCCACATAGATACTAGTCATGCTGGTGTAGTCTATAGCTGAGCTGGTTAAACTGTAAACTGATTTGTTATTAATTAAAATTCAATACAATGTTTTAATCTTGTACATTTCCATGAATCATGATGTCTGGAGTTGATGTATATTGGTTGTCATTCAGAACCATTGATATGTTTTCTCAGTTTGTTCTCTGTCTCTATGTAATTCTCCTCAGTATCATTGATCAGCTTGTTGGCTCGGTCCTAATTGATGTGTTCTCTGTCACCTGGAGCTGCATGGAAAATGGTCCAGGAACTAAAGGACAATTCAGGACTAGTCAGCCCACTACAAGCTGGTATCACTTACTTTCTACTAAACTATATGGTCTGGTTTCCCAGACACAGATTAATCCTAGTCCTGGACTAAACAGTATGTTCAATGTAGATGTCCAGGAAACAGGCCCTAAATGTGTCATCTTTCATCCTCCCATACTGCTCAGTCCAGCAACATTAAACCTGTCCAGCAGGTGGTGCTGTTGACCAAACAATAAAACCAGCAGATATCTTGACTTGCCACTCAGTATATCAGTAATGTTCAGAATAGTACTTTAATATCATTGGAGATTGATGGTCTTTTTAATCCACTATCCAGAGTCAGGAACAGATGAAGTTAGGTCTGCTACTGTTCAGTGATTAAATATGATTTATGGTGATGGGAAATAATAAAAAACACTCAACTTCATCTAGTAATAGTTTTCCTTTGTTATTTATTCCAAGGTGTGTCTTTAACTTGTAAATGTATTGTGTGGAGGTGAGCTAGTGGTGTGGCTGATAGAATAGAATGAAAAGGGAGGAGGGGAGGAAGAGGGGAGGAGTGAAGGGCTGTTCAAGAAACCAGATGAGGAAGAGGAAGATGTTCAGGGGATTTACCCACTCTGTTCCCAAATGGTTCCCTATTCCCTATGTAGTGCACTACGGTGCTTCTGACCAGGCCTAAAGTAGTGTTCTACGTAGGGAATAGGGTGTAGATTTATTACAATATCATGCTTTAGTGTTTGGCACAACAATATAGTAGATCTCCACCCCCCACTTCCTGTCTGTCATCCCCCAGTTCTGTTAAGACTTCCTCTCATTGAACTGGGCCTCATTCTAAATGGTCACTTTGTATTGGTAGTCCATACTGGTCTTTACTATGGTTCTACATACAGTACCTGTATCAAATCAAATCAAATGTTATTTGTCACATACACATGGTTAGCAGATGTTAATGCGAGTGTAGCGAAATGGTAATCAAGCCTACCACTGTTGTGTCGTCCGCAAACTTGATGATTGAGTTGGAGGCGTGCGTGGCCACGCAGTCGTGGGTGAACAGGGAGTACAGGAGAGGGCTCAGAACACACCCTTGTGGGGCCCCAGTGTTGAGGATCAGCGGGGTGGAGATGTTGTTGCCTACCCTCACCACCTGGGGGCGGTGGACTATTGATAGTCCATACTGGTCTTTACTATGGTTCTACATACCGTACCTGTATTGATAGTCCATACTGGTCTTTACTATGGTTCTACATACAGTACCTGTATTGATAGTCCATACTGGTCTTTACTATGGTTCTACATACAGTACCTGTATTGATAGTCCATACTGGTCTTTCCTATGGTTCTACATACAGTACCTGTATTGATAGTCCATACTGGTCTTTACTATGGTTCTACATACAGTACCTGTATTGATAGTCCATACTGGTCTTTACTATGGTTCTACATACAGTATCTGTACCTGGAGGGTTTCACCTCACATATTCCTTTATCTCCACAACTTTATCTGATTCTCTCCCACTTCCCTTCATGGATTTAAAGGAAATGACTGGTTTATGTAAACTCCCTCTACCCCATGTCAACACCAATCCAATGCTTTTACATT
The DNA here is from genome assembly GCF_057628025.1 of Oncorhynchus mykiss. Lineage (NCBI taxonomy): Eukaryota > Metazoa > Chordata > Actinopteri > Salmoniformes > Salmonidae > Oncorhynchus > Oncorhynchus mykiss. The sequence goes on from NC_143025.1 coordinate 4,241,639, forward strand.
TGTGAGGAGTAGAGAAGGAATGTTCCACTTCAGGAGGAAGGAGAGATTATTGGGACTCCCCCCTGGGAGTGATGATAGAGGGATGTGAAAGAGGAGAGAGGTAATGGTTGTACTCCCTCATGGAGTGATGATAGAGGGATGTGAAAGAAGAGAGGTAATGGTTGGACTCCCCCATGGAGTGATGATGGAGGGATGTGAAAGAGGAGAGGTAATGGTTGGACTCCCCCATGGAGTGATGATAGAGGGATGAGAAAGAGGAGAGAGGTCATGGTTGGACTGGACTTATTTATTCCCTCATTACAGACTTATTCTGTTTCAATAACATAATTACAAAACACAAACTAATTACATTCAAGGAATTATTATTGTATTAAAGTAAATCTGTATTAAAATTCACCATAAAATGTCCAGTTCATTCCATAGCTTAACATGAGTAATGCTCCCTCCCTCCTATAAGAGTCATTGATGTGTTGGATGAGATGGGACCTGGGGATATTTGTTGGATCCGTCACAGCAAGGGGCAGTAAAACCCTATGGACCTGAAAGGGACTGCAGTGTGTTCCAGTCTCCAGCAGTGGGCAGTAAAACCCTATGGGCCTGAAAGGGACTGCAGTGTGTTCCAGTCTCCAGCAGGGGGCAGTAAAGCCCTATGGATCTAAAAGGGACTGCAGTGTGTTCCAGTCTCCAGCAGGGGGCAGTAAAGCCCTATGGATCTAAAAGGGACTGCAGTGTGCTCCAGTCTCCAACTGGACATGATTCATAACATGATTCAAAAACATGTTAAATCAAAAATAAACTAATTTGAATAACCAATCAACTTATCTCAAAAAGCAATGGTTAAATAGAGTAGAAACTGGTGTTTCTCATTCATTGTATAATTAAATCCCACCTGTTTCTATCATTTCTAGTGAGATTGTTCTGGTCTCACCAGAAAGTCAGGATACATGGCATTTGACACCATTAAATATTCCCTCTCCCTTTTCTTTCCCTGTCCTTCACAAATCATTTCAAAACCTTTCAAACATTTCCATCCTTCTTCAAACCCAATTTACAACTGAATTGAAAAGACCCCATCCAAGATACATCCCACAGTATCAACACCACTAATGCATATTCGTAACCAGTAAATTGTGTGTGCTGGTGAACCGTAGGTCAAAAACACACCTGAACAAGGCCTCACTTATCTGGAAGTCTGTTTATGGCCTAATCCAGATACTTTTATACTGCTCTCCCCAATACCACAGTCTCCGGGGACATTCCAACGAGAGATAATGAAACCCCCTTTTCTGGAAAAGAAATTGTACATTTCGTTAGCATTCACTATGTTACATATTAATCAGCAAGCCAAATGTATTAATTATAAACCAAACATGATAATTGTAAATCCACTGTCCTTACTCTCATCATTAAATGTATGAATTATAAACCAAACATGATAATTGTAAATCCACTGTCTTTACTCTCATCATTAAATGTATGAATTATAAACCAAACATGATAATTGTAAATCCACTGTCCTTACTCTCATCATTAAATGTATTAATTATAAACTAAACATGATAATTGTAAATCCACTGTCTTTACTCTCATCATTAAATGTATGAATTATAAACCAAACATGATAATTGTAAATCCACTGTCTTTACTCTCATCATTAAATGTTTGTTTCAATCCACCAACGTTTATGTATCTTTTATTCAGTCCTATTCTCCATAACCACCACAATGTTCATGAACTAACTGAAAACATGTCCACTTCATTTTAGGTTTAGTAACCCCTTTGCTAATTCCTCGTTACCCCTCCACCCCTTTCCTACATTCTAGAAATCTATTTCAGAATAAAACCACATCAAATTTAAATCGATATCAGAATAAAACCACATCAAATGTAAATCTATTTCAGAATAAAACCACATCAAATGTAAATCTATATCAGAATAAAACCACATTCAACATCTCATGAGATCAAAAAACACAAGACTTTCTGAGTTAACTAGGAGTGTTTGGCCATATAATTTAAATGTGTTCCCTTTAGAATCCCTTCCCCTGGCATTTCACCAGATTCTTCATCCCGAAATACGTTTTCCTGGGATCCCTGGCCTCTAATAAAAAGTTGGGTAAGACGTGATCTCATACAACATCCTTCACATAGAATCTGTAACCTCTATGAAACACTATAGATCGAACTGAGGCTATACACCGATATGTGAAATTTCCTCTCCTGCTGCTCTCAAAAGGATTTGTTGTTGCTCTTTTGAAAAAGCTGCAAACGCATGTATAGCGCCATTTCCTTCGAATGCAGCAGGTTCCAGTCCCACGTTGTTATTTTGGTATTTTTTTGTGTTCTATTAAAAGTATCATGAACACTTACCTCTCTGCGCATTGGTCCTCCGATCCTTCCTATTACTCCTCAGGAGAGGAGGACGACAGCCATTACAGTCGTTTTGATCACAGGTTTCAAACCTGCCATCAAAGCCGAAATACAAATTATATCAATGTCCTCAAATACCCAGTCTCTTTGTAGCTAAGTACATCTATTAATTATATCAATGTCCTCACATACCCAGTCTTTTTGTGCTAAGTACATCTATTAATTATATCAATGTCCTCACATACCCAGTCTTTTTGTAGCTAAGTACATCTATTAATTATGTCAATGTCCTTACATACCCAGTCTTTTTGTAGCTAAGTACATCTATTAATTCCCCATATTCCAGAAGAATTGGTAGAAAGCTCTCGTGCTTCTTTCAGCGACTCCATGGCTTTATTAAAATCCTCCATCTTACAGGGAGAAACGGGGTCGTTATTATTCCCAAACCTTTCCCTTCTTTAAATAATACACACCTTCTATTAACTATTTTCCAAGGCAGCGCTACCCACTTCCCCGGATAATAATTCATTGGTCACAACACTTAATACCTAGTATTAGAAACTAAACTATAAAGTTTGAAAATGTATTAGTGGAGAATATGGATGACTTAATGTCTTATTCCAGTATTGCACCTTAAATATCACTATTATTAATAACCCCATGTTACCAAATCATTCACACTTGTCTTCCTATTTCCACATAATCTTTCATAACAGTTCAACTTTTCTGGGTTCCTTCCTGCACATTGCTCAGTCTCCCCTGTCCTTTCCAGGTCCTTTTCTTTTACCTGAGAGGCCACAGAGGGAGTCTCCTTCTCATCTTCCACCTTTGTTTCTCTCTTTATTTCCACCACTCTGGACACCAGGGGGTTTTACCCTCTGGTGCATGGTGGAGGTTTTACCCACTAGTGCATGGTGGGGGTTTTACCCACTGGTGTATGGTGGAGGTTTTACTAACTAGTGCATGGTGGGGGTTTTACCCACTGGTGCATGGTGGAGGTTTTACTAACTAGTGCATGGTGGGGGTTTTACCCACTGGTGTATGGTGGAGGTTTTACCCACTGGTGCATGGTGGGGGTTTTACCCACTGGTGTATGGTGGGGGTTTTACCCACTGGTGTATGGTGGAGGTTTTACTAACTAGTGCATGGTGGGGGTTTTACCCACTGGTGTATGGTGGGGGTTTTACCCACTGGTGTATGGTGGAGGTTTTACCCACTGGTGTATGGTGGGGGTTTTACCCACTGGTGTATGGTGGGGGTTTTACCCACTGGTGTATGGTGGAGGTTTTACCCACTGGTGCATGGTGGGGGTTTTACCCACTGGTGTATGGTGGAGGTTTTACCCACTGGTGTATGGTGGAGGTTTTACTAACTAGTGCATGGTGGGGGTTTTACCCACTGGTGTATGGTGGAGGTTTTACCCACTGGTGTATGGTGGGGGTTTTACCCACTGGTGTATGCTGGAGGTTTTACCCACTGGTGTATGGTGGGGGTTTTACCCACTGGTGTATGGTGGGGGTTTTACCCACTGGTGTATGGTGGAGGTTTTACTAACTAGTGCATGGTGGGGGTTTTACCCACTGGTGTATGGTGGGGGTTTTACCCACTGGTGTATGGTGGGGGTTTTACCCACTGGTGTATGGTGGAGGTTTTACCCACTGGTGTATGGTGGGGGTTTTACCCACTGGTGTATGGTGGGGGTTTTACCCACTGGTGTATGGTGGAGGTTTTACCCACTGGTGCATGGTGGGGGTTTTACCCACTGGTGTATGGTGGAGGTTTTACCCACTGGTGTATGGTGGAGGTTTTACTAACTAGTGCATGGTGGGGGTTTTACCCACTGGTGTATGGTGGAGGTTTTACCCACTGGTGTATGGTGGGGGTTTTACCCACTGGTGTATGCTGGAGGTTTTACCCACTGGTGTATGGTGGGGGTTTTACCCACTGGTGTATGGTGGGGGTTTTACCCACTGGTGTATGGTGGAGGTTTTACTAACTAGTGCATGGTGGGGGTTTTACCCACTGGTGTATGGTGGGGGTTTTACCCACTGGTGTATGATGGAGGTTTTACCCACTGGTGTATGGTGGGGGTTTTACCCACTGGTGTATGGTGGAGGTTTTACTAACTAGTGCATGGTGGGGGTTTTACCCACTGGTGCATGGTGGGGGTTTTACCCACTGGTGCATGGTGGAGGTTTTACCCACTGGTGCATGGTGGGGGTTTTACCCACTGGTTTTACCCACTGGTGTATGGTGGGGGTTTTACCCGCTGGTGCATGGTGGGGGTTTTACCCACTGGTGCATGGTGGGGGTTTTACCCACTGGTGCATGGTGGGGGTTTTACCCACTGGTGTATGGTGGAGGTTCTGCCAACCATTCCACCTTCTTCCTGTCTGACTTTTCATTCTTTCTTCAACATTCCTCCAGTTTTCTTTATACTTTCCAACAATCCTTCTGCTTTGAACATTTTTAGCACCTCGTGGTCTCTTTTATTGGGTTTATTTGTCTGTTTATTCCTTTAACTTCCTGAGATATTCCTATTTATTTTGCTCCCTAGTTTCGTTGTATTGTGCTCTTCACTTTATTAAAACCTCTCTGTTTCTCTTGTTGTTATATTTCTCCCTCCTGGTCCAGGGCCAAACCTTCCTAACAGTCCGTTAAGTCCTGGATGTCTTGACCCCACGCTGTTCCCTCCTATTGATATCCACATTACTTTTCTTTCTCTGATTATTGCACTATTGGTTATTGGTTTATTACCCCTGTCTCTAGGTTTTATAATTGTTCTCTCTTATTGAGTATCTGCTTACTTCAAATGTTATTACTTGTATGTTTCTCTGTACTGTATATTCTTCTACCTTGCAGCACAGTATGTAATGTTTAATGGTCTTACTGGTCAATCGCTGATATCGTCATGACATTTATTACCATTTTATTTTGTAGTGTTCATGTATTTTTAATTTATCCTGTTCAAACTTCTAGTATTATATTAGTTCAATGGTTATTCATGTTCCATTCACACTTGCCTCCTTCAGTGTGGGGCTGGGTTTGTCCTCCCTGCCAGGTCACAGTCAAGTGACGGTCCGGGAGAAGTAGTGTGGGACTGGGTGCGTCCTCCCTACCAGGTCACAGTCAAGTGTCGGTCCGGGAGAAGTAGTGTAGGACTGGGTGCATCCTCACTGCCAGGTCACAGTCAAGTGACGTTCCAGGAGAAGTAGTGTGGGACTGGATGTGTCCTCCCTGCCAGGTCACAGTCAAGTGACGGTCCGGAAGAAGTAGTGTGGGACTGGGTGCGTCCTCCCTACCAGGTCACAGTCAAGTGAGGGTCCGGGAGAAGTAGTGTGGGACTGGGTGCGTCCTCCCTGCCAGGTCACAGTCAAGTGACGGTCCGGGAGAAGTAGTGTGGGACTGGGTGTGTCCTCCCTGCCAGGTCACAGTCAAGTGACGGTCCGGGAGAACTAGTGTGGGACTGGGTGCGTCCTCCCTACCAGGTCACAGTCAAGTGACGGTCCGGGAGAAGTAGTGTGGGACTGGGTGCGTCCTCCCTACCAGGTCACAGTCAAGTGACGGTCCAGGAGAAGTAGTGTGGGACTGGGTGCGTCCTCCCTGCCAGGTCACAGTCAAGTGACGGTCCGGGAGAAGTAGTGTGGGACTGGGTGTGTCCTCCCTACCAGGTCACAGTCAAGTGACGGTCCGGGAGAAGTGTGCAACCCCTTCAGCACCAACAGCAGAGAACTTTTACACTCACCTTTACACAACTCTTACGCTTTCCTAAACCACCTGCAAATTCAGCCTTTTTCTGATATACTTCCTCGTCACAGAAAAAAGCGGTATTAAACGGGGTTTTACCTGTCTGAGTAGTCCTTTACTGATTCACTTCCTCAACACAGCCAAGCAGTAACCACAGGGTTTTACCTGTCTGAGTAGTCCTTTACTGATTCACTTCCTCAACACAGCCAAGCAGTAACCACAGGATTTTACCTGTCTGAGTAGTAACCACAGGGTTTTACCTGTCTGAGTAGTAACCTCAAGGTTTTACCTGTCTGAGTAGTAACCACAGGGTTTTACCTGTCTGAGTAGTCCTTTACTGATTCACTTCCTCAACACAGCCAAGCAGTAACCACAGGGTTTTACCTGTCTGAGTAGTAACCACAGGGTTTTACCTGTCTGAGTAGTCCTTTACTGATTCACTTCCTCAACACAGCCAAGCGGTAACAACAGGATATTTGCCTATCTGAGCAGTCCCTAATTGATTCACTTCATCTTCACAATAGGCGGTCAACATAGGTATTTTTGCCTGTCTGATCAGTCCCCTATCAATACACTTCCTAGACACTATAGGGCAGTAACCACAGGTCTTTTTGCCTGTCTGATCAGTCCCCTATCGATACATTTCCTAGACACTATAGGACAGTAACCATAGGTATTTTTGTCTGTCTGATCAGTCCCCTATCGATACATTTCCTAGACACTATAGGACAGTAACCACAGGTCTATTTGCCTGTCTGATCAGTCCCCTATCGATACATGTCCTAGACACTATAGGACAGTAACCACAGGTCTTTAATTTAATTCTATTCCACCATGCAGATGGACAGTTGCCACTCCAAACTGTATGTAACAGAACAGTCAACAGGACAGATGAATGAGATGGAATAAATGCCCCAGATGAATTGAATGACTCACCTGACTCAGACTGATTCAATAAGATGAAAGAACTCAAACAGTTCTAATCAAACAAGTCTGAATAAACTGAATCCGACAACACAATCCTAACTCAAACAGACTGAACAAACAAGTCTGGCCAAACTGAATCAGACAACACAATCCTAACTCAAACAGACTGAACAAACAAGTCTGGCCAAACTGAATCAGACAACACAATCCTAACTCAAACAGACTGAACAAACAAGTCTGGCCAAACTGAATCAGACAACACAATCCTAACTCAAACAGACTGAACAAACAAGTCTGGCCAAACTGAATCAGAGAACACAATCCTAACTCAAACAGACTGAACAAACAAGTCTGGCCAAACTGAATCAGTCAACACAATCCTAACTCAAACAGACTGAACAAACAAGTCTGGCCAAACTGAATCAGAGAACACAATCCTAACTCAAACAGACTGAACAAACAAGTCTGGCCAAACTGAATCAGACAACACAATCCTAACTCAAACAGACTGAACAAACAAGTCTGGCCAAACTGAATCAGTCAACACAATCCTAACTCAAACAGACTGAACAGACTGAATCAGACAACACAATCCTAACTCAAACAGACTGAACAAACTGAATCAGACAACACAATCCTAACTCAAACAGACTGAACAGACTGGTCAGATGAACCACCTGAACAAGACAGGTGAATAACTCCACTCAACTGAACCATCCAGAACAGATGAAACACACAACTCCCAATCTGCAGCGGCCACAATAATATTTATTTTATACTTTCATTGTTTCCAAATCTAAGTTCTTTAGATAACTATAGTTCATTATAGAATTATACCATTAAGTACAGATAACTATAGTTCATTATAGAATTATACCATTAAGTACAGATAACTATAGTTCATTATAGAATTATACCAATAAGTACAGATAACTATAGTTCATTATAGAATTATACCAATAAGTACAGATAACTATAGTTCATTATAGAATTATACCATTAAGTACAGATAACTATAGTTCATTATAGAATTATACCATTAAGTACAGATAACTATAGTTCATTATAGAATTATACCATTAAGTACAGATAACTATAGTTCATTATAGAATTATACCATTAAGTACAGATAACTATAGTTCATTATAGAATTATACCATTAAGTACAGATAACTATAGTTCATTATAGAATTATACCATTAAGTACAGATAACTATAGTTCATTATAGAATTATACCATTAAGTACAGATAACTATAGTTCACTATAGAATTATACCATTAAGTACAGACCACTATAGTTCATTATAGAATTATACCATTAAGTACAGATAACTATAGTTCACTATAGAATTATACCATTAAGTACAGACCACTATAGTTCATTATAGAATTATACCAATAAGTACAGATAACTATAGTTCACTATAGAATTATACCATTAAGTACAGATAACTATAGTTCATTATAGAATTATACCATTAAGTACAGACCACTATAGTTCATTATAGAATTATACCATTAAGTACAGACCACTATAGTTCATTATAGAATTATACCAATAAGTACAGATTACTATAGTTCATTATAGAATTATACCATTAAGTACAGATAACTATAGTTCATTATAGAATTATACCATTAAGTACAGACCACTATAGTTCATTATAGAATTATACCATTAAGTACAGACCACTATAGTTCATTATAGAATTATACCAATAAGTACAGATTACTATAGTTCATTATAGAATTATACCATTAAGTACAGATAACTATAGTTCATTATAGAATTATACCAATAAGTACAGATAACTATAGTTCATTATAGAATTATACCAATAACTACAGATAACTATAGTTCATTATAGAATTATACCAATAACTACAGATAACTATAGTTCATTATAGAATTATACCAATAAGTACAGATAACTATAGTTCATTATAGAATTATACCAATAAGTACAGATAACTATAGTTCATTATAGAATTATACCAATAAGTACAGATAACTATAGTTCATTATAGAATTATACCAATAAGTACAGATAACTATAGTTCATTATAGAATTATACCAATAAGTACAGATAACTATAGTTCATTATAGAATTATACCAATAAGTACAGATAACTATAGTTCATTATAGAATTATACCAATAACTACAGATAACTATAGTTCACTATATATGGGCCATTATAGGATTAAGTACAGATAACTATAGGTGAACAGATGATCTCAGCATGTGTATTTTCCATCGTGAAGCATGGAGAAGGAGGTGTGATGGTGCTTTGCTGGTGACTGTCAGTGATTTATTTAGAATTCAAGGCACACTTAACCAGCATAGCTACCACAGCATTCTGCAGCGATACGCCATCTCATCTGGTTTGTGCTTAGTGGGACTATCATTTGTTTTTCAGCAGGACAACACCCCTCCAGGCTGTGTAAGGGCTATTTGACCAAGAAGGAGAGTGATGGAGTGCTGCATCAGATGACCTGGCCTCCACTTGATTTGTTGAACACGTTGTTGGTTACTACATGATTCCATATGTGTTATTTCATAGTTTTGATGTCTTCACTATTATTCTACAATGTAGGAAATAGTAAAAATATGCCTTGAATGAGTAGGTGTGTCCAAACTTTTGACTGGAACTGTATGTTAAGGGGATTGTTCACCCCAATAGAAAGGTTCCATTGTGATGTCATTATGGGGTATTGTGATGTCATTATGGAGTATTGTGATGTCATTATGGAGTATTGTGAGGTCAATGTGGAGTATTGTGATGTCATTATGGGGTATGGTGTGTAGATTGAATTGGAACATGATTTATTTAATCCATTGTAGAATGAGGCTGTAACGTGACAAAATGTTTCTGAATGCCCTGTATGTATGTTAATGGAATTTGTTCACCCCAATAGTACAGTTTGTGATGTTTTTCTCCATACCTCTAAATACCATCTTATTAGATGGATCCATTTCCCCCCATTAGTTTGGGATTCAGACCTGCAGTCATCTTGATTTCAGACCACTTTGGAGAAGTGATCCACAGGCAGTAAATCTAATGTAGAATAAATGGAACCTGGATCCATTTCATTCTATTAACATGGTTTATGTGTTATAGCAGTAATGGGGTTAAACTGATATTAAAATGACAACTCCATAGGTGGTACCAGGTCAGGGGAGTTCATCTCTGCTCCCAGCATCCCTGGGACAGTACTGATCAACATAGCTGACCTGATGCAGAGGTGGACCAGTGATGTTTTCCTCTCAGTGGTGAGACTTGCCCTTCCATTTGACACACCTTCACCTGATGAGATCATACAAGACGTTACAGGCTTATTGCATGTGGAAACAGACGTTAAAATAGTGTTGAATATTTAATAAGCAGTGTTTGATTGAGTTTGTTGTAATGGAACCAATAGAAAAGTCCTAAAAGTACAAACAATCCCCGCCCACCTGGAGGACAAAGGAAATGCTCAAAGTGTTGGAAAGATTTCAAATAGTATTTGAATCCAGGGTATTATTTGTTAGAGAACACTGTAGCAAAACATTTAGCAACAGAATTATTTTAGATCAGTTAGTTCCTTCGTGTTTCAGTTCATATTCTTCAGTTTGGTGCCTCGTGGATATGATTCAGGTCTCCGTGGAAACATCAATGAAAATTCACCTATGATTTTTACTCCTCACTTCCCCTACAGGTCCATAGGGGTTTACTTCCCCCTGCTGGAGACTGGAGCACACTGCAGTCCCTTTCACGAACATAGGGTTTTACTGCCCCCTGCTGGAGACTGGAGCACACTGCAGTCCCTTTCAGGTCCATAGGGTTTTACTGCCCCCTGCTGGAGACTGGAGCACACTGCAGCCCCTTTCAGGTCCATAGGGTTTTACTGCCCCCTGCTGGAGACTGGAGCACACTGCAGTCCCTTTCAGGTCCATAGGGTTTTACTGCCCCCTGCTGGAGACTGGAGCACACTGCAGCCCCTTTCAGGTCCATAGGGTTTTACTGCCCCCTGCTGGAGACTGGAGCACACTGCAGCCCCTTTCAGGTCCATAGGGGTTTACTGCCCCCTGCTTTAGACTGGAGCACACTGCAGTACCATTCAGGTCCATAGGGGTTTACTGCCCCCTGCTGGAGACTGGAGCACACTGCAGTCGCTTTCTGGTCCATAGGGTTTTACTGCCCCCTGCTAGTAAAGACCAGTATGGACTATCAATACAGGTACTGTATGTAGAACCATAGTAAAGACCAGTATGGACTATCAATACAGGTACTGTATGTAGAACCATAGTAAAGACCAGTATGGACTATCAATACAGGTACTGTATGTAGAACCATAGTAAAGACCAGTATGGACTATCAATACAGATACTGTATGTAGAACCATAGTAAAGACCAGTATGGACTATCAATACAGGTACTGTATGTAGAACCATAGTAAAGACCAGTATGGACTATCAATACAGATACTGTATGTAGAACCATAGTAAAGACCAGTATGGACTATCAATACAGATACTGTATGTAGAACCATAGTAAAGACCAGTATGGACTATCAATACAGATACTGTATGTAGAACCATAGTAAAGACCAGTATGGACTATCAATACAGGTACTGTATGTAGAACCATAGTAAAGACCAGTATGGACTATCAATACAGATACTGTATGTAGAACCATAGTAAAGCCCAGTATGGACTATCAATACAAAGTTACCATTTAGAATGAGGCCCAGTTCAATGAGAGGAAGTCTTAACAGAACTGGGGGATGACAGACAGGAAGTGGGCGGGTGGAGATCTACTATATTGTTGTGCCAAACACTAAAGCATGATATTGTAATAAATCTGCACCCTATTCCCTACGTAGAACACTACTTTAGACCTGGTCAGAAGCACCGTAGTGCACTACGTAGGGAATAGGGAACCATTTGGAACAGAGACAGTAATTCCCCTGAACATCTTCCTCTTCCTCATCTGGTTTCTTGAACAGCCCTTCACTCCTCCCCTCTAGGATTCATCTGTGTCTGGGAAACCAGACCATATAGTTTAGTAGAAAGTAAGTGATACCAGCTTGTAGTGGCTGACTAGTTCCTATATTGTCCTTTAGTTCCTGGACCATTTTCCATGCAGCTCCAGGTGACAGAGAACACATCAATTAGGACCGAGCCAACAAGCTGATCAATGATACTGAGGAGAATTACATAGAGACAGAGAACCAACTGAGAAAACATATCAATGGTTCTGAATGACAACCAATATACATCAACACCAGACATCATGATTCATGGAAATGTACAAGATTAAAACATTGTATTGAATTTTAATTAATAACAAATCAGTTTACAGTTTAACCAGCTCAGCTACAGACTACACCAGCATGACTAGTATCTATGTGGACCCTACTACAGTTTAACCAGCTCAGCTATAGACTACACCAGCAATGCTAGTGTCTATGTGGACCCTACTACAGTTTAACCAGCTCAGCTATAGACTACACCAGCATGACTAGTATCTATGTTGACCCTACTACAGTTTAACCAGCTCAGCTATAGACTACACCAACATGACTAGTATCTATGTGGACCCTACTACAGTTTAACCAGCTCAGCTATAGACTACACCAGCATGACTAGTATCTATGTGGACCCTACTACAGTTTAACCAGCTCAGCTATAGACTACACCAGCATGACTAGTATCTATGTGGACCCTACTACAGTTTAACCAGCTCAGCTATAGACTACACCAGCATGACTAGTATCTATGTGGACCCTACTACAGTTTAACCAGCTCAGCTATAGACTACACCAGCATGACTAGTATCTATGTGGACCCTACTACAGTTTAACCAGCTCAGCTATAGACTACACCAGCATGACTAGTATCTATGTGGACCCTACTACAGTTTAACCAGCTCAGCTATAGACTACACCAGCATGACTAGTATCTATGTGGACCCTACTACAGTTTAACCAGCTCAGCTATAGACTACACCAGCATGACTAGTATCTATGTGGACCCTACTACAGTTTAACCAGCTCAGCTATAGACTACACCAGCATGACTAGTATCTATGTGGACCCTACTACAGTTTAACCAGCTCAGCAGTATCATTATAATCATCGAGCCAAAACCCAAGATAGAGGGGCTGAGTGAATGTGGTCTGGACTCTGTGGAGGAGGGTCATTGTGTCAGAGACACTGTAGAAGGACAGAGTACCTGCCTTGTGATCCAGGTACACTCCTACTCTGGAGGACTGAGGGCCTGATACTTTAGTCTCAACATTATTGTGTCTGAAACAATAACCATCACTAGAGCACTCTAATCTCCAGGACTTGTTATTGAGTCCAAATCCACCATCATTACCTCTCTCTGTTCTGCTGATGTCTTTATATGAGACTGCTGTAACAACATCACCAGTCCACTCCACCTCCCAGTAACAGCATCCAGACAGACCCTCTCTACACAGAACCTGGTACCAGTTGGTGAATCTGTCTGGATGGACAGGATATGGTTGGACTTGGCGTGTAAAGGTCACCTTTCTGTTCCCTTCAGACAGAGAGAGGTGTGTGTATGCTGTGTTTGGGTCCAGTGTGAGCTGACAGGAATCTGGGAGAAGAGCAGAGACCAATGAGGGGAGTCAGAACAATAAGTTAAGTCAGATACTGTATCTACCCTGTCTTTGATTAGAGCACAGCAGAGATCAAATCAGAGAAATATGAGGAGTCAGATAGATACCCAGTCTTTGATTAGATCTACTATTGCTATATATTTCTAGAGGGATTGTTAGGAGTGTCAGTAAAAAGAGACTGTTAGTTACTTCACAATAAAGAGACTCACATTGTAACAACTGTTCTCTGGTCTTGGGCTCTGGAGGCAGTACAACATCTACTATATTCACTACAGACACACAAACACATTGACAGAGAGAGGGAATGTTATCATCAGACCATATTCCACATGTATATGACTAGTAGGGAACTTTCAATGGTCTAAAGTTGATGTTCTTATTGTTTTCAACACACCTGTAGTGGAGATCTTGGTCCATTCTCCTTTAAGGAAGTCTTCTAGTTTCTCTCTCAGTTCAGACACAGTCTTACTCACATCTCCAAAGTACTGAAGAGGACGGACAACGATGCTGGGTAAGTTTGAAGATACACTGATACTGGAGAGAGACTGATACCTCTGGAGAGAGAGAGAGAGACTGATAACTCTGGAGAGAGAGAGAGAGGGACTGATACCTCTGGAGAGAGAGAGAGAGAGAGACTGATACCTCTGGAGAGAGAGAGACAGAGAGACTGATAACTCTGGAGAGAGAGAGAGACTGATACCTCTGGAGAGAGAGAGAGAGAGAGAGAGAGAGAGGGACGGACAGAGACAGAGGGACGGACAGAGAGAGAGGGACGGACAGAGAGAGAGAGAGAGGGACGGACAGAGAGAGAGAGAGAGAGGGACGGACAGAGAGAGAGGGACGGACAGACAGAGAGAGAGAGAGAGAGACTGATACCTCTGGAGAGAGAGAGAGAGGGACTGATACCTCTGGAGAGAGAGAGAGGGACGGACAGAGAGAGAGGGACGGACAGAGAGAGAGGGACGGACAGAGAGAGAGGGACGGACAGACAGAGAGAGAGAGAGAGAGACTGATAACTCTGGAGAGAGAGAGAGAGGGACTGATACCTCTGGAGAGAGAGAGAGAGACTGATAACTCTGGAGAGAGAGAGAGAGGGACTGATACCTCTGGAGAGAGAGAGACAGAGAGACTGATAACTCTGGAGAGAGAGAGAGACTGATACCTCTGGAGAGAGAGAGAGAGAGAGAGAGAGAGGGACGGACAGAGACAGAGGGACGGACAGAGAGAGAGGGACGGACAGAGAGAGAGAGAGAGGGACGGACAGAGAGAGAGAGAGAGAGGGACGGACAGAGAGAGAGGGACGGACAGACAGAGAGAGAGAGAGAGAGACGGACAGAGAGAGAGAGAGACGGACAGAGAGAGAGGGACGGACAGAGAGAGAGACAGGGACAGAGAGACAGGACAACATAATGATTGAGATGAATAGTTTCACGTGAAGTTAATTTCATATCACATGTAACAAGACAGTTTAGTTACCTGGAGGAAATGGATGTGATCCTCTGTGTGTGAGAGCTGCTCCAGCTCAGTGCTTCTCTTCCTCAGCTCAGCTATCTCCTGCTTCAGTTGCTCCAGGAGTCCTTCAGCTTGACTCACTTGAGCCTTCTCTTGGGCTCTGATCAGCTCCTTCACCTCAGAGCTCCTTCTCTCAATGGAGCGGATCAGCTCAGTAAAGATCTGATCACTGTCCTCCACTGCTGACTGTGCAGAGCGCTGGAGAGAGAGAGAGAGAGAGAGAGAGAGACAGAGAGACAGAGAGAGAGACAGAGAGAGAGACAGTAGGTTCAGTAGCCTCTCTGCACCTCATTGAGTCAGACCTCCGCCACCCTGCTCTCCAGGTCCACCAGGACTTGTCCTCCCTCCTGGACAGACAGGTACAGAACACCTCTTGGTCCTGCTCTACTCTCCTCCCTCCTGGACAGACAGGTACAGAACACCTCTTGGTCCTGCTCTACTCTCCTCCCTCCTGGAAAGACAGGTACAGAACACCTCTTGGTCCTGCTCTACTCTCCTCCCTCCTGGACAGACAGGTACAGAACACCTCTTGGTCCTGCTCTACTCTCCTCCCTCCTGGACAGACAGGTACAGAACACCTCTTGGTCAAATCAAATCAAATGTATTTATATAGCCCTTCGTACATCAGCTGATATCTCAAAGTGCTGTACAGAAACCCAGCCTAAAACCCCAGACAGCAAGCAATGCAGGTGTAGAAGCACGGTGGCTAGGAAAAACTCCCTAGAAAGGCCAAAACCTAGGAAGAAACCTAGAGAGGAACCAGGCTGTGGGGTGGCCAGTCCTCTTAGGATATATATATATATATATATATATATCATATCATCATCTTGGACCAAGAGGTTTTCTGTACCTGTCTCATTATCATGGAACATCCCTCTCTCTCCGGCCACACAGACCCCCCCGGGGTTAACTTGATATTATCTGTGTCATTTATAGCCTGGCACAGATAGTAAAACTACATTAAATACAACGTTAACTAGATATTATCTGTGTCATTTATAGCCTGGCACAGATAGTAAAACTACTGTAGCGACCCGCACAGACAGCTGTGTGTTATGTGTTCGGCTAGTAGGTGGTTGTGTTGTACTTACCAGTTCCCAGTGTTCGCAGGGTCCGACATGCCAATCAACCTGCTATCTGCCAATCACAGGAATGCCTGGGATGTTCTGATGCCGGGCATCCTGGTGGTTGGCGGAGTGGCGTGGAGGGGGCGGGGCATTGGAAGTTAAGGTTCAGCCTTTGTTCTCTCTCTTACGTCTGGGCTTCACAAGAGAAGGTCCCGATTGGCTTGTGGGGTATCTTTCATTTATTTGGCGTGAGCTAAGGCCAAACAGTAGCCTGTGTAAAGTTGCTAATAAACCGTCAATTCGTAACTCAATCCTCTGTCTGGACAATTGTTCCTTTATGATCTAGTCAGGTCATTACACTACATTAAATACAACGTTAACTAGATATCATCGCCACATAACTTATGTCGAATTTAAAAGACACCGTTAGTAACGTCTGTTACACTGTAACTTACAGGCAGCCTCACATAAAAACCTATTGGTTAACAAAGCTTTGATAATGACCAAAGTCTATAGTAGTGAAAACTCTCTCTCTCTATTCTAACTTACCACACATTCACATCACTGCCTCGACATGAATGTGTCCTGTCAGAGCCGTTTCCTGTCCGTTAACTGTTAATAGTCTCGAGCCACAGCTTAACCAATGAGCTACAAGGAGGACTGACAGTCACGAGCGGTGCAGCAGCCTCTGCAGCAGCAGCCTCCCCCGGGTCCTAGTGCCCGCCCGGTAAGACGGTTAAGATGCGATGGAACGGTTGACGGAGAGAAAATAAATCACAGAGAAAATATATTGACTGATATATTGAATTGTTTAGGGAAGCTTTAGCTTTGGCTTTAATACATTCTGAAAATACTTGAAAACCAAAAGAGAAAATAATAGTAGCCCTCCTCAGGAACAACAAAACCCTCACAGACCAACTTCTTCTTCTATGATATAATGGAGGTCCTCAAATCTTATTGTAGGGATATGGAGGCGTCTCGTGTGGCCAATAGCCTGGGGAAATGCATAGCGCCAAATTCAAATAATACGCGATAAAACTCAAACTTTCATTAAATCACACATGCAGGGTACTCAATTAAAGCTATACTCGTGAATCCAGCCAACATGTCCGATTTTAAAAATGCTTTTTGGCGAAAGCATGAGAAGCTATTATCTGATAGCATGCACCCCCCCCTGAACCACCTGAACGAGATGTAAACAAAAGAATTAGCGTAGCCGGCGCTACACAAAACGCTGAAATAAAATATAAAACATGCATTACCTTTGACGAGCTTCTTTGTTGGCACTCCAATATGTCCCATAAACATCACAACTGGTCCTTTTTTTCCGATTAATTCCGTCCATGTATACCCAAAATGTCCATTTATAAAGCCCGTTTTGATCCATAAAAAAACAGCTTTCCAAAACGCAACGTCACTACAAAACATTTCAAAAGTTGCCTATAAACTTTGCCAAAATATTTCAAACTACTTTTGTAATCCAACTTTAGGTATTTTTAAACGTTAATAATCGATCAAATTGTTGAAGGGTCGATCTGTATTCAATAACAGCAAGTCAACAATACATGCACGATTTTCTCTCTTACATAATCCACAGTGTAACCTCTGCCTCTTCTTCATTTCACCAATGATTAACTTCAACTCAATTCCAAAGACTGGTGACATCCGGTGGAAGTTGTAGGAACTGTAAACTGGGCGCTATCTAATTTCCCTTGACAAAGACAATTCAGGGATTTTTTTTTTCGGAACAGTTTTTCCTTGGGGTTTTGCCTGCTACATAAGTTCTGTTATAGTCACAGACATGATTGAAACAGTTTTAGAAACTTCAGAGTGTTTTCTATCCACACGTACTAATCATATGCATATACTATATTCCTGGCATGAGTAGCAGGAAGTTGAAATTGTGCACGCTTTTTATCAAAAAGTAGAAATGTTGCACCCTATCCTTTAAGAGGTGCATGGCGCCACCTACTGTTCTGGAGTGTGTTCAATCACGGTTTACACCACTCTAAATCCTCCTACCTAACTCAGTACTTCTGAGAAAATAAAAGAGTCCTAGTAACTTCTAATAGACCCTCCCCCATCCCCCAAATCACTTCCAAGTGTAATGTTTACTGTTCATTTCTAATTGTTTATTTCACTTTTGTTTATTGTCTATTAAACTTGCTTTGGCAATGTAAACATATATTTCCATGACAATTAAGCCCTATGAAAGTAATTCAATTGAGAGAGACACAGTTCCATATTAATGTATAGGGGACATGAGTCAGTCATGGTTACTCATGGTTATGTGATGAGGCAGCCCAGTCAGTTACATGAACCAGTCTATTCTCTGAAAGGGGTCCAGACAGCCTGTTCCCAACAGTGGGGTCAGTGGGATTGGATAGGTGCCCCTCTCTCTCGCTCTCTCTCTCTGATTGGAGGAGAGAAGTGAAATGGTGTGTCTCCTTTGGTCAACAATACTCACCTTGAAAGACTCCACAGCCTGTTGGAGCTCCTTCAGCTCCTTCTCTCTCTCCTGGAATCTCTGCTGGACCTTCTGCTGACTCATCCCCAGCTGCCTCTGTGGAGAATCACTCTTCAATGAGCTATCAAGCTTTATTAGTCCAGTAGATCAATAGTATAGTAATGTGACATAGGACCCATAGAGAGGAAGGTCTACAATCCTGAGGAAGTCCCTTTACAATATTATATTATGTTGCAATGTGAATGATTATAGTTTTTATGGTAGGCCTACATGTATCAAGGGGTTGAGACTGAACATTGGACTCATGAAATGCCATTCAGAATGATAATAGTGTTTGACTTTCGAAAATGGTGATACATTTGGAGAATCTGGGTTAACATATCTATATACTCAAGGTTTGTGTTCATATTTGTTCTGCTGTGGATCCATTTCATATTGTATATATTATAATGATCTCATATTCAAACAGATTTAGTTCCTACTGTATCTTTAATTCCTTGTTTATCAGACAGTCACCAACAAGTTGTTCTGGTCTTACCTGTTTCTCAGTCCTCTCTGCTGCAGCTGACACTGTATCATGGCCTTTATGTTCATCCATTGTACACAGCAGACAGATACACTGCTGATCGGTACGACAGTAAACCTCCAGCAGTTTGTCATGATGAGAGCAGATCTTCTCCTGTAGTTGTGCGGTGGCTTTGACCAGCTTGTGCTTCTTCAAAGCAGGAAATTCATAGTGAGGTTGGAGGTGAGTCTCACAGTAAGAGGCCAGACACGCCAGACAGGACATGAGGGCTTTCTGCTTTATGGTCCCAGTGCAGAAATCACATGCCACATCTCCAGGTCCAGCATAGCACAGAGCAGGAGGGGGAGCAGACTGGAGTCCTGTCTTCCTCAGTTTCTCCACCAGCTCAGCCAACATGTTATTTTTCCTCAGATTAGGCCTTGGAGTGAAGGTCTCTCTGCACTGAGGACAGCTATAGACCCCTTTCAGATCATCCTGATCCCAGCAGCCCTCAATACAGATTCTACAGTAACTGTGTCCACAGATAGTAGTGACCGGCTCCTTCAGTAGATCCAGACAGACAGAACAACAGAACTGGTCCTGGTCCAGCAGAACTCCCTGTTGAGCCATTTGGACGGTTGTTCACTCTCACACAGACAGACGACACAGAGACTCAGATCAGTTTCGTTTCCTCAGAAGAGAGTTTGTGGGAAGGGGAGGGACTTCCTGGTTCTGCCAGAGGGCTGGGGTTAGAAGGAGGGAGGGGTTAGAGGAATGGAGGAAGAGAGTGAGGAACTGCATGCAACAGCAAGAGGGAGAAAAATAGTTTTAGAGGTTAGAGGTTAGAGCCCTTAACATGGAACAAATGACATAATGAATCTTAAAATGTGAGTTGTTAGAATATATGAAGGGTAACAGTTTCTATGAAGTACGTATGTATCATTATTTTAATGACCTTTATAATGCCTTATAATACACCTATGTGTTGTAATTAATCAATAAGGACTGAGGAGGTGTGGTATATAGTTAATATACAGTACCACAGATAAGGACTGAGGAAGTGTGGTATATAGTTACTATACAGTACCACAGATAAGGACTGAGGAGGTGTGGTATATAGTTAATATACAGTACCACAGATAAGGACTGAGGAGGTGTGGTATATAGTTAATATACAGTACCACAGATAAGGACTGAGGAGGTGTGGTATATAGTTAATATACAGTACCACAGATAAGGACTGAGGAGGTGTGGTATATAGTTAATATACAGTACCACAGATAAGGACTGAGGAGGTGTGGTATATAGTTAATATACAGTACCACAGATAAGGACTGAGGAGGTGTGGTATATAGTTAATATACAGTACCACAGATAAGGACTGAGGAGGTGTGGTATATAGTTAATATACAGTACCACAGATAAGGACTGAGGAGGTGTGGTATATAGTTAATATACATTACCACAGATAAGGACTGAGGAGGTGTGGTATATAGTTAATATACAGTCAGGTAGAGAAGACCAGACACTCCTGTATCAGACCCATCAAGGCAGCCTGTTGTAATGAGAGGGTCAGGTAGAGAAGCCCAGACACTCCTGTATCAGACCCACCAGGGCAGCCTGTTGTAATGAGCCGGTCAGATAGAGAAGCACAGACACTCCTGTGTCAGACCCACCAGGGCAGCCTGTTGTAATGAGACGGTCAGGTAGAGAAGCCCAGACACTCCTGTGTCAGACCCACCAGGGCAGCCTGTTGTAATGAGACGGTCAGGTAGAGAAGCCCAGACACTCCTGTGTCAGACCTACCAGGGCAGCCTGTTGTAATGAGACGGTCAGGTAGAGAAGCCCAGACACTCCTGTGTCAGACCCACCAGGGCAGCCTGTTGTAATGAGACGGTCAGGTAGAGAAGTAAAACCTCCTCAGAGGCTGATTGAGGAAGTAGAAATGTGTTATTGAAATGAAGTGTTCACTATGCAAAGAAGTGTAACCAGCTTGCGCAGATGTTATGACTTTCTTGTGTCGAAGGAGAGGCGGACCAAAACGCAGCGTGGTTATTATTCATGGTTCTTTAATAAAGAAACTATACATGAATAGACTAACATAACCAAGAAATGTGGAAAAACCAAAAACAGCCCTATCTGGTGGAACAAACACAAAGACAGGAACAATCACCCACAAAACCAAACACCAATCAGGCTACCTAAATATGGTTCCCAATCAGAGACAATGACTAACACCTGCCTCTGATTGAGAACCATTTCAGGCCAACACAGAAACAGACAAACTAGACACACAACATAGAATGCCCACTCAGATCACACCCTGACCAAACAAAACATAGAAACATACAAAGCAAACTATGGTCAGGGTGTGACAGTAATGATGATGATGGTGACAGGTGTGAGTAAACGATGGTGACAGGTGTCCGTAAACGATGGGCAGGGAGGGGGAGTGAGAGCAGACGTGACAGTTACCCACCCCCTTTCTAGGGACACCCACCTGGGTGAGCTTGACGGGCTGGCCGAGGCATGGGAGCCGAACGAGCCAGCCGAGGTGCGGCATCCTGTCGAGCCAGCTGAGGCCAGGGAGCATGATGAGCCGGCTGAGGCCAGGGAGCATGATGAGCCGGCTGAGGCCAGGGAGCATGATGAGCCGGCTGAGGCCAGGCAGCATGATGAGCCGGCTGAGGCCAGGGAGCATGATGAGCCGGCTGAGGCCAGGGAGCATGATGAGCCGGCTGAGGCCAGGCAGCATGATGAGCCGGCTGAGGCCAGGGAGCATGATGAGCCGGCTAAGACCAGGGAGCATGATGAGCCGGCTAAGACCAGGGAGCATGATGAGCCGGCTGAGGCCAGGGAGCATGATGAGCCGGCTGAGGCCAGGGAGCATGTTGAGCCGGCTGAGGCCAGGGAGCATGATGAGCCGGCTAAGACCAGGGAGCATGATGAGCCAGCTGAGGCCAGGGAGCATGATGAGCCGGCTGAGGCCAGGGAGCATGATAAGCCGACTGAGGCCAGGGAGCATGATGAGCCGGCTGAGGCCAGCGAGCATGATTAGCCGGCTGAGGCCAGGGAGCATGATGAGCCAGCTGAGGCCAGGGAGCATGTTGAGCCGGCTGAGGCCAGGGAGCATGATGAGCCGGCTAAGACCAGGGAGCATGATGAGCCAGCTGAGGCCAGGGAGCATGATGAGGCGGCTGAGGCCAGGGAGCATGATAAGCCGACTGAGGCCAGGGAGCATGATGAGCCGGCTGAGGCCAGCGAGCATGATTAGTCGGCTGAGGCCAGGGAGCATGATGAGCCAGCTGAGGCAAGGGAGCATGATGAGCCGGCTGAGGCCAGGGAGCATGATGAGCCGGCTGAGGCCAGGGAGCATGATGAGCCGGCTGAGCTCAGGGAGCATGATGAGCCGGCTGAGGCCAGGTAGCATGTTGAGCCGGCTGAGGCCAGGGAGCATGATGAGCCGGCTAAGACCAGGGAGCATGATGAGCCAGCTGAGGCCAGGGAGCATGATGAGGCGGCTGAGGCCAGCGAGTATGATTAGCCGGCTGAGGCCAGGGAGCATGATGAGCCAGCTGAGGCAAGGGAGCATGATGAGCCGGCTGAGGCCAGGGAGCATGATGAGCCGGCTGAGGCCAGGGAGCATGATGAGCCGGCTGAGCTCAGGGAGCATGATGAGCCGGCTGAGGCCAGGGAGCATGATGAGCCGGCTGAGCTCAGGGAGCATGATGAGCCAGCTGAGGCAAGGGAGCATGATGAGCCGGCTGAGGCCAGGGAGCATGATGAGCCAGCTGAGGCAAGGGAGCATGATGAGCCGGCTGAGGCCAGGGAGCATGATGAGCCGGCTGAGGCCAGGGAGCATGATGAGCCGTCTGAGCTCAGGGAGCATGATGAGCCGGCTGAGGCCAGGGAGCATGATGAGCCGGCTGAGCTCAGGGAGCATGATGAGCCGGCTGAGGCCAGGGAGCATGATGAGCCGGCTGAGGCCAGGGAGCATGATGAGCCGGCTGAGCTCAGGGAGCATGATGAGCCAGCTGAGGCCAGGGAGCATGATGAGCCGGCTGAGGACAGGGAGCATGATGTTCCGGCTGAGGCCAGGGAGCATGATGAGCCGGCTGAGGACAGGGAGCATGATGAGCCGGCTGAGCTCAGGGAGCATGATGAGCCGGCTGAGCTCAGGGAGCATGATGAGCCGGCTGAGGCATGACGTGGTATCAGAGCCAATTTATTTATTTTTATTTGACCCTTATTTTACCAGGTGTAACATTGACACTGTGTTGCTTTGATGAAGAAGCTCCAAAACTATTTAACATTTCATATCGTTGAAGGAAATAAGCTGAAGTTCATCCTGAACTTTCCACAGGAACAGAGTGACACAGACTCAGATTTACACTTTAAAATGTCAAACACAATGAGGGTTTGTCATTCTCTTACTGAAGTTTGTATCTGCACTGTTCTTCAAGTCAATGTGTTTTTGTTCATGTGTTTTTGTATATTGTTAAAAGTTGTCCTTCTGCA
This sequence comes from Oncorhynchus mykiss, assembly GCF_057628025.1. Classification (NCBI taxonomy): domain Eukaryota; kingdom Metazoa; phylum Chordata; class Actinopteri; order Salmoniformes; family Salmonidae; genus Oncorhynchus; species Oncorhynchus mykiss. The sequence goes on from NC_143025.1 coordinate 4,265,383, forward strand.
TAGAGTTGTAAACTTTGTTTAACTTTGCAATGATTGTGTTTTGTTTGACAGACATTTTCAAGTTAAAAATCTGATTCTCAATGTCACTCTGTTACCATGGAAATGACCAACTTCAGTTTTACATTCCTAGGACTGAGAGCTCCTTCACCCAGGTGTGATTGTACATAGAGAACCCCCTGCGAGAGAGAGAGAGAGAGAGAGAGAGAGAGAGAGCTGTATTCACTCCCTATGTATCTGTGTTGCACTCAGTAAGACCTCAGCCTCCAGACCCAGACTGTAGACCATCACATGAAGCACCCAGAGACACAGGTCCTTACAGCCTCCAGACCCAGACTGTAGACCATCACATGAAGCACCCAGAGACACAGGTCCTTTCAGCCTCCAGACCCAGAATGTAGACCATCACATGAAGCACCCAGAGACACAGGTCCTTACAGCCTCCAGACCCAGACTATAGACCATCACATGAAGCACCCAGAGACACAGGTCCTTACAGCCTCCAGGCCCAGACTGTACACCATCACATGAAGCACTCAGAGACACAGGTCCTTACAGCCTCCAGACCCAGACTGTAGACCATCACATGAAGCACCCAGAGACACAGGTCCTTACAGCCTCCAGGCCCAGACTGTATACCATCACATGAAGCACCCAGAGACACAGGTCCTTACAGCCTCCAGACCCAGACTGTATACCATCACATGAAGCACTCAGAGACACAGGTCCTTACAGAGCAGGAAGAAACACGACTGGATCTCACAGGATCCATTCACTCCTTCCCACAAGGGGGGGTAGGTTTATGACAGTCATAAATACCTCTTCCCCCCTTTTTCCTCTCTCTACCCTAATGATGTTACATTTGCAAACCCCTTGGTTAACATAGAGATTCTGGGAACATCAGAAGGTGGAGGGAAATTAACTATATTCTGGTAATCCGAACAATTGAACATATGCGGTGGTACTTAATGAATATGATGTCAGTTCGGTTGTCATCTGAGACATTCTCATCAATGAGAAGATGACAAACTCTACAGTGGAAAGTCTACACATCAGAGTTATCGGATTCACATGGAATTAATGTTCAATTTAAATGTTTGAATATTAAATTATTCGTGTTGGGATGAAATGTTATTCTAGCTTCTAAAATGTGAGATTTGGGTTTTCATAAGAATAGGGCTGCTCAATCAGTGGCCCACCCCTGTGGATGGGCTATAAAACTTTTCAAACACGCCCTCCTCTCCCTTCCTATATAAGCCCTTGATGACTATATAACCTCCTGTTCCAAAGATGTGAGGACGACGGTCCTATGTCAGAATGGTTCAGATAATAACTACAGAACGAAGCCAACATAAGCGTGAGCTTTGGTTGCAAATGGTATGAACTTTGAACTCTTATTCACTACAGAAGTGATACCTCCTAGCCGTTGAGTTAGCAACAGTAGCAGCAAACGCAGGTTAGGAAGGAACAGACAGAGTATCCCGTCTACCACACAACGACGTTACTACAACGTATTCAATTTACCAGCAGAGACATTCTTCAAAGGACACAGGACTCAGTTGGGCAACACGGCCTTCCATCTACCACCAACCTACCGAAGCGCAGCTCAGAGTAAATATTTATTGCATTTTTCTTATCCAAATGGGCGGGAATTTAGAATGGATCAGATGCTGTATTTACGATAGCACAGCTTCTCCCTGTGTCCCTCAGTCTTCCCGCTCTTTCACTCAAACCCAGCCCCCCCGTTCTTTGTGTAACCAGCTCTCATATCTGTTCCGCCCACTAGGGACGTTTTCCTTTATGACCTAATATGTAATCAAGGTATGATTCATTGTGTGTATGTGTGATTAATTAGGTATTTAGTAAATAAATAATTAAACCCAATTTTGTATTTGCTGATTCAAATTGTTAGCCAGGGTTTGTGCAGATAACCAAGAATTTACAACTTTCAGATGAGACTGAATTAAGATGACGATTGATATTGACTGCTATTGATGTCAAATATTACTAGGTCTTTAAGAGTTTATTTGGAAGATAACAGCTCTATAAATATTATTTTGTGGTGCCCGACTCTCTAGTTATTTACATGATTAGCTCAATCAGGTGATATTAATTACGGAGAAATCATTTTATAGAATAGCATGTCATATCACTTAATCCGGCATAGCCAAAGACACGACAAGTTGTTTAAGGACAGTGACATCAGAGCTATATACAATATAGGATATAAAAGATGACATGTTTAGAGGGGTTGAACTCTGTATATGGCTCAGAGGGAGGTCAATCACTTTGTACCTTGACCTTAACACTGATAGCAGCAACAACAACCACAGCAGAGAAGTTGGCTGTGTCGACAGACAGACAGACAGACAGACAGACAGACAGACAGACAGACAGGCAGACAGACAGTTTACTATGACTGGATGAAGGGATGCAGTGTTGAATGCTTCCTTTAGGTCTCCTGGTCTCTTGGGATATAAACTGTGAATACAGAGAGAGAGTCCTAACCATTCAATCAATGTACACAACACAGTCATCATTAACACCATACTGAGTGGAGACTCTTACAATATAATACATTATAATATAATGACTATGTAGAACCATAGTAAAGACCAGTATGGACTATCAATACAGGTACTGTATGTAGAACCATAGTAAAGACCAGTATGGACTATCAATACAGGTACTGTATGTAGAACCATAGTAAAGACCAGTATGGACTATCAATACAGGTACTGTATGTAGAACCATAGTAAAGACCAGTATGGACTATCAATACAGGTACTGTATGTAGAACCATAGTAAAGACCAGTATGGACTATCAATACAGGTACTGTATGTAGAACCATAGTAAAGACCAGTATGGACTATCAATACAGATACTGTATGTAGAACCATAGTAAAGACCAGTATGGACTATCAATACAGGTACTGTATGTAGAACCATAGTAAAGACCAGTATGGACTATCAATACAGGTACTGTATGTAGAACCATAGTAAAGACCAGTATGGACTATCAATACAGATACTGTATGTAGAACCATAGTAAAGACCAGTATGGACTATCAATACAGATACTGTATGTAGAACCATAGTAAAGACCAGTATGGACTATCAATACAGGTACTGTATGTAGAACCATAGTAAAGACCAGTATGGACTATCAATACAGATACTGTATGTAGAACCATAGTAAAGACCAGTATGGACTATCAATACAGGTACTGTATGTAGAACCATAGTAAAGACCAGTATGGACTATCAATACAGATACTGTATGTAGAACCATAGTAAAGACCAGTATGGACTATCAATACAGATACTGTATGTAGAACCATAGTAAAGACCAGTATGGACTATCAATACAGATACTGTATGTAGAACCATAGTAAAGACCAGTATGGACTATCAATACAGGTACTGTATGTAGAACCATAGTAAAGACCAGTATGGACTATCAATACAGATACTGTATGTAGAACCATAGTAAAGACCAGTATGGACTATCAATACAGATACTGTATGTAGAACCATAGTAAAGACCAGTATGGACTATCAATACAGATACTGTATGTAGAACCATAGTAAAGACCAGTATGGACTATCAATACAGATACTGTATGTAGAACCATAGTAAAGACCAGTATGGACTATCAATACAGATACTGTATGTAGAACCATAGTAAAGACCAGTATGGACTATCAATACAGATACTGTATGTAGAACCATAGTAAAGACCAGTATGGACTATCAATACAGATACTGTATGTAGAACCATAGTAAAGACCAGTATGGACTATCAATACAGATACTGTATGTAGAACCATAGTAAAGACCAGTATGGACTATCAATACAGATACTGTATGTAGAACCATAGTAAAGACCAGTATGGACTATCAATACAGATACTGTATGTAGAACCATAGTAAAGACCAGTATGGACTATCAATACAGATACTGTATGTAGAACCATAGTAAAGACCAGTATGGACTATCAATACAGATACTGTATGTAGAACCATAGTAAAGACCAGTATGGACTATCAATACAGGTACTGTATGTAGAACCATAGTAAAGACCAGTATGGACTATCAATACAGGTACTGTATATAGAACCATAGTAAAGACCAGTATGGACTATCAATACAGGTACTGTATGTAGAACCAGAGTAAAGACCAGTATGGACTATCAATACAGGTACTGTATATAGAACCATAGTAAAGACCAGTATGGACTATCAATACAGATACTGTATGTAGAACCATAGTAAAGACCAGTATGGACTATCAATACAGGTACTGTATGTAGAACCATAGTAAAGACCAGTATGGACTATCAATACAGATACTGTATATAGAACCATAGTAAAGACCAGTATGGACTATCAATACAGGTACTGTATGTAGAACCATAGTAAAGACCAGTATGGACTATCAATACAGGTACTGTATGTAGAACCATAGTAAAGACCAGTATGGACTATCAATACAGGTACTGTATGTAGAACCATAGTAAAGACCAGTATGGACTATCAATCCAAAGTGACCATTTAGAATGAGGCCCAGTTCAATGAGAGGAAGTCTTAACAGAACTGGGGGATGACAGACAGGAAGTGGGGGGGTGGAGATCTAATATATTGTTGTGCCAAACACTAAAGCATGATATTGTAATCAATCTGCACCCTATTCCCTACGTAGAACACTACTTTAGACCTGGTCAGAAGCACCGTAGTGCACTACGTAGGGAATAGGGAACCATTTGGAACAGAGACAGTAATTCCCCTGAACATCTTCCTCTTCCTCATCTGGTTTCTTGAACAGCCCTTCACTCCTCCCCTCTTCCTCCCCTCCTCCCTTTTCATTCTATTCTATCAGCCACACCACTAGCTCACCTCCACACAATACATTTACAAGTTAAAGACACACCTTGGAATAAATAACAAAGGAAAACTATTACTAGATGAAGTTGAGTGTTTTTTATTATTTCCCATCACCATAAATCATATTTAATCACTGAACAGTAGCAGACCTAACTTCATCTGTTCCTGACTCTGGATAGTGGATTAAAAAGACCATCAATCTCCAATGATATTAAAGTACTATTCTGAACATTACTGATATACTGAGTGGCAAGTCAAGATATCTGCTGGTTTTATTGTTTGGTCAACAGCACCACCTGCTGGACAGGTTTAATGTTGCTGGACTGAGCAGTATGGGAGGATGAAAGATGACACATTTAGGGCCGGTTTCCTGGACATCTACATTGAACATACTGTTTAGTCCAGGACTAGGATTCATCTGTGTCTGGGAAACCAGACCATATAGTTTAGTAGAAAGTAAGTGATACCAGCTTGTAGTGGGCTGACTAGTCCTGAATTGTCCTTTAGTTCCTGGACCATTTTCCATGCAGCTCCAGGTGACAGAGAACACATCAATTAGGACCGAGCCAACAAGCTGATCAATGATACTGAGGAGAATTACATAGAGACAGAGAACCAACTGAGAAAACATATCAATGGTTCTGAATGACAACCAATATACATCAACACCAGACATCATGATTCATGGAAATGTACAAGATTAAAACATTGTATTGAATTTTAATTAATAACAAATCAGTTTACAGTTTAACCAGCTCAGCTATAGACTACACCAGCATGACTAGTATCTATGTGGACCCTACTACAGTTTAACCAGCTCAGCTATAGACTACACCAGCATGACTAGTATCTATGTGGACCCTACTACAGTTTAACCAGCTCAGCTATAGACTACACCAGCATGACTAGTATCTATGTGGACCCTACTACAGTTTAACCAGCTCAGCTATAGACTACACCAGCATGACTAGTATCTATGTGGACCCTACTACAGTTTAACCAGCTCAGCTATAGACTACACCAGCATGACTAGTATCTATGTGGACCCTACTACAGTTTAACCAGCTCAGCTATAGACTACACCAGCATGACTAGTATCTATGTGGACCCTACTACAGTTTAACCAGCTCAGCTATAGACTACACCAGCATGACTAGTATCTATGTGGACCCTACTACAGTTTAACCAGCTCAGCAGAACCAGAGAGACTAAACCCAGGATAGAGGGGCTGAGTGAATGTGGTCTGGACTCTGTGGAGGAGGGTCATTGTGTCAGAGACACTGTAGAAGGACAGAGTACCTGCCTTGTGATCCAGGTACTCTCCTACTCTGGAGGACTGAGGGCCTGATACTTTAGTCACAACATTATTGTGTCTGAAACAATAATCACCTCTATAGTAATGTAAACTCCAGGACTTGTTATTGTATCCAAATCTACCACCATTACCTGTTCTGCTGATGTCTTTATATGAGACTGCTGTAACAACATTACCAGTCCTCTCCACCTCCCAGTAACAGCGTCCAGACAGACCCTCTCTACACAGAACCTGACAGTAGTTGGTGAATCTGTCTGGATGGTCAGGATATGGTTGGACTTGGTCTGTACGTGTCACCTTTCTGTTCCCTTCAGACAGAGAGAGGTCTGTGTGTGCTGTGTTTGGGTCCAATGTGAGCTGACAGGAATCTGGGAGAAGAGCAGAGACCAATGAGGGGAGTCAGAACAATAAGTTAAGTCAGATACTGTATCTACCCTGTCTTTGATTAGAGCACAGCAGAGATCAAATCAGAGAAATATGAGGAGTCAGATAGATACCCAGTCTTTGATTAGATCTACTATTGCTATATATTTCTAGAGGGATTGTTAGGAGTGTCAGTAGAAAAGAGACTGTTAGTTACTTCACAATAAAGAGACTCACATTGTAACAACTGTTCTCTGGTCTTGGGCTCTGGAGGCAGTACAACATCCACTATATTCACTACAGACACACAAACACATTGACAGAGAGAGGGAATGTTATCATCAGACCATATTCCACATGTATATGACTAGTAGGGAACTTTCAATGGTCTAAAGTTGATGTTCTTATTGTTTTCAACACACCTGTAGTGGAGATCTTGGTCCATTCTCCTTTAAGGAAGTCTTCTAGTTTCTCTCTCAGTTCAGACACAGTCTTAGTCACATCTCCAAAGTACTGAAGAGGACGGACAACGATGCTGGGTAAGTCTGAAGATACACTGATACTGGAGAGAGACTGATAACTCTGGAGAGAGAGAGAGAGGGAGACTGATAACTCTGGAGAGAGACTGATACCTCTGGAGAGAGAGAGAGAGACTGATAACTCTGGAGAGAGAGATAGACTGATACCTCTGGAGAGACAGGAACAGAGAGAGGGAAAGACAGGGACAGAGAGAGGGAGAGACAGGGACGGAGAGAGGGAGAGACAGAGACAGAGAGAGGGAGAGACCGACAGAGAGAGGGAGAGACAGGGACGGAGAGAGGGAGAGACAGGGACGGAGAGAGGAAGAGACAGGGACAGAGAGAGGAAGAGACAGGGACAGAGAGAGGGAAAGACAGGGACAGAGAGAGGGAGAGACAGGGACAGAGAGAGGAAGAGACAGGGACAGAGAGAGGAAGAGACATGGACAGAGAGAGGGAAAGACAGGGACAGAGAGAGGGAGAGACAGGGACAGAGAGAGGGAGAGACAGGGACAGAGAGAGGGAGAGACAGGGACAGAGAGAGGGAGAGACAGAGAGAGGGAGAGACAGAGAGAGGGAGAGACAGAGAGAGAGAGAGACAGAGAGAGAGAGAGAGAGAGAGGGAGAGACAGAGGGAGAGACAGAGAGAGGGAGAGACAGAGACAGAGAGAGAGAGGGAGAGACAGGGACAGAGAGAGGGAGAGGGAGAGAAAGGGACGGAGAGAGGGAGAGAGAGAGAGGGAGAGACCGACAGAGAGAGGGAGAGACAGAGAGAGGGAGAGACAGAGAGAGAGAGAGAGAGGGAGAGACAGAGAGAGGGAGAGACCGACATAGAGAGGGAGAGACAGGGAGAGACAGGGACAGAGAGAGGGAGAGACAGAGAGAGGGAGAGACAGGGACAGAGAGAGGGAGAGACAGGGACAGAGAGAGGGAGAGACAGGGACAGAGAGAGGGAGAGACAGAGAGAGGGAGAGACAGAGAGAGGGAGAGACAGAGAGAGAGAGAGACAGAGAGAGAGAGAGAGAGAGAGGGAGAGACAGAGGGAGAGACAGAGAGAGGGAGAGACAGAGACAGAGAGAGAGAGGGAGAGACAGGGACAGAGAGAGGGAGAGAAAGGGACGGAGAGAGACAGAGAGAGAGAGGGAGAGACCGACATAGAGAGGGAGAGACAGGGAGAGACAGGGACAGAGAGAGGGAGAGACAGAGAGAGGGAGAGACCGACATAGAGAGGGAGAGACAGGGAGAGACAGGGACAGAGAGAGGGAGAGACAGAGAGAGGGAGAGACAGAGACAGAGAGAGGGAGAGACAGAGACAGAGAGAGGGAGAGACAGAGAGAGGGAGAGACAGAGACAGAGAGAGAGAGGGTCGGACAGAGAGAGAGAGGGTAGGACAGAGAGAGAGAGGGTCGGACAGAGAGAGAGAGGGTCGGACAGAGAGAGAGAGGGTCGGACAGAGAGAGAGAGGGTCAGACAGAGAGAGAGAGGGTCAGACAGAGAGAGAGAGAGGGATGACAGAGAGAGAGAGAGGGACGACAGAGAGAGAGAGAGGGACGGACAGAGAGAGAGAGAGGGACGGACAGAGAGAGAGAGGGACGGACAGAGAGAGAGAGAGGGGTGGACAGAGAGAGAGAGAGGGGTGGAGAGAGAGAGAGGGGTGGACAGAAAGAGAGAGAGAGACAGAGACAGAGAGAGAAAGGGACGGACAGAGAGAGAGAGGGACGGACAGAGAGAGAGAGAGGGTCGGACAGAGAGAGGGAGGGATGGACAGAGAGAGAGAAGGATGGACAGAGAGAGAGAGAGGGACGGACAGAGAGAGAGAGAGGGACGGACAGAGAGAGAGGAACGGACAGACAGAGAGAGAGAGGGAGCGACAGGGACGGACAGAGAGAGAGGGACGACAGAGAGAGAGTGACACACAGAGAGAGAGAGGGACGGACACAGAGAGAGAGGAACGGACAGACAGAGAGAGAGAGGGAGCGACAGGGACGGACAGAGAGAGAGGGACGACAGAGAGAGAGTGACACACAGAGAGGGACGGACAGAGAGAGGGAGAGACCGACAGAGAGAGGGACAGACAGGGAAAGAGAGAGAGAAAGGACAACATAATGATTGAGATGAATAGTTTCACATTAAGTTAATTTCATATCACATGTAACAAGACAGTTTAGTTACCTGGAGGAAATGGATGTGATCCTCTGTGTGTGAGAGCTGCTCCAGCTCAGTGCTTCTCTTCCTCAGCTCAGCTATCTCCTGCTTCAGTTGCTCCAGGAGTCCTTCAGCTTGACTCACTTGAGCCTTCTCTTGGGCTCTGATCAGCTCCTTCACCTCAGAGCTCCTTCTCTCAATGGAGCGGATCAGCTCAGTAAAGATCTGATCACTGTCCTCCACTGCTGACTGTGCAGAGAGCTGGAGAGAGAGAGAGAGAGACAGAGAGAGAGAGAGACAGAGAGAGAGAGACAGAGAGAGAGAGACAGAGAGAGAGAGAGAGACAGAGAGAGAGAGAAAGAGAGAGAGAGAGAAAGAGAGAGAGAGAGACAGAGAGAGAAAGACAGAGTGAGACAGTAGGTTCAGTAGCCTCTCTGCACCTCATTGAGTCAGACCTCTGCCACCCTGCTCTCCAGGTCCACCAGGCCTTGTCCTCCCTCCTGGACAGACAGGTACAGAACACCTCTTGGTCCTGCTCTACTCTTCTCCCTCCTGGACAGACAGGTACAGAACACCTCTTGGTCCTGCTCTACTCTCCTCCCTCCTGGACAGACAGGTACAGAACACCTCTTGGTCCTGCTCTACTCTCCTCCCTCCTGGACAGACAGGTACAGAACACCTCTTGGTCCTGCTCTACTCTCCTCCCTCCTGAACAGACAGGTACAGAACACCAGCCTCTCTTTTCCGGGCAAGAAAGTTTCTGTCCACCAACATGTCTTCTGTTTTGACATCAATACCGTAGTTCTTGGTAAACTCAGTTCAGCATGATGTATCTAGGAAGTTGTTTGAGTTTTATTTTAGTTTTACTATTGAGAGTTCCCTCTATTTGTGCTTTCACTAGATTCATCATTGTCACGGAAAGAGAGTCCCTGTCTTCCTAACATTGATGTGACCACAACAATTCTCCTCAGATACTCCCTTCTCTCTGCAATATCACCAGCAGGGTCAGATGTTCAAATCTGAGCAATGTTCCCATGATTGATAGTTTCCTGGTAGCTTTGCCACAACACTGTCTCTGTGTGTTTGTGTCATCTCATGTTTGACAAAGATAAATTAAGATTTTTTTCCAATTTTTGCAGCCATTACTGACAAAATAGTCAAATGTAATGTTTTTTACCAAAAACTCTACATGGAAAGCAGAAAGCTGTGATCAATTAAATACAACGTTAACTAGATATTATCTGTGTCATTTATAGCCTGGCACAGATAGTAAAACTACATTAAATACAACGTTAACTAGATATTATCTGTGTCATTTATAGCCTGGCACAGATAGTAAAACTACATTAAATACAACGTTAACTAGATATTATCTGTGTCATTTATAGCCTGGCACAGATAGTAAAACTACATTAAATACAACGTTAACTAGATATTATCTGTGTCATTTATAGCCTGGCACAGATAGTAAAACTACTGTAGCGACCCGCACAGACAGCTGTGTGTTATGTGTTCGGCTAGTAGGTGGTTGTGTTGTACTTACCAGTTCCCAGTGTTCGCGGGGTCCGACATGCCAATCAACCTGCTATCTGCCAATCACAGGAATGCCTGGGATGTTCTGATGCCGGGCATCCTGGTGGTTGGCGGAGTGGCATGGAGGGGGCGGGGCATTGGAAGTTAAGGTTCAGCCTTTGTTCTCTCTCTTACGTCTGGGCTTCACAAGAGAAGGTCCCGATTGGCTTGTGGGGTATCTTTCATTTATTTGGCGTGAGCTAAGGCCAAACAGTAGCCTGTGTAAAGTTGCTAATAAACCGTCAATTCGTAACTCAATCCTCTGTCTGGACAATTGTTCCTTTATGATCTAGTCAGGTCATTACACTACATTAAATACAACGTTAACTAGATATCATCGCCACATAACTTATGTCGAATTTAAAAGACACCGTTAGTAACGTCTGTTACACTGTAACTTACAGGCAGCCTCACATAAAAACCTATTGGTTAACAAAGCTTTGATTATGACCAAAGTCTATAGCAGTGAAAACTCTCTCTCTCTATTCTAACTTACCACACATTCACATCACTGCCTCGACATGAATGTGTCCTGTCAGAGCCGTTTCCTGTCCGTTAACTGTTAACAGTCTCGAGCCACAGCTTAACCAATGAGCTACAAGGAGGACTGACAGTCACGAGCGGTGCAGCAGCCTCTGCAGCAGCAGCCTCCCCCGGGTCCTAGTGCCCGCCCGGTAAGACGGTTAAGATGCGATGGAACGGTTGACGGAGAGAAAATAAATCACAGAGAAAATATATTGACTGAGATATTGAATTGTTTAGGGAAGCTTTAGCTTTGGCTTTAATACATTCTGAAAATACTTGAAAACCAAAAGAGAAAAGAATAGTAGCCCTCCTCAGGAACAACAAAACCCTCACAGACCAACTTCTTCTTCTATGATATAATGGAGGTCCTCAAACCAACGTTAAAGGTGCATGGCGCCACCTACTGTGCTGGAGTGTGTTCAATCACGGTTTACACCACTCTAAATCCTCCTACCTAACTCAGTACTTCTGAGAAAATAAAAGAGTCCTACTAACTTATAATAGACCCTCCCCCATCCCCCAAATTCCTTCCAAACTCCCCCAACCCTGTCCAACCCCAATGACACTTCAATCTTTCCCTCTCTTCAACATCCTTATAACAATATCACAACACATGCAAGTCTTGATATTACCTCAACTAACCTATGACCCCGTGCATTGACTCTGTACCGGTTCCCACCTGTATATAGTCTGATTTTAGTCTCACTATTGTTACTGCTGCTCTTTAATTACTTGTTACTTTTAATTCTTATTCTTATCCATATATATTTTTTTGTTAGTTAGGATCTCATAAGTAAACATTTCACTGTGAGGTAAAAACACCTGTTGTATTCAGTATTTCACTGTAAGGTAAAAACACCTGTTGTATTCAGCATTTCACTGTCAGGTAAAAACACCTGTTGTATTCAGTATTTCACTGTGAGGTAAAAACACCTGTTGTATTCAGCATTTCACTGTCAGGTAAAAACACCTGTTGTATTCAGTATTTCACTGTGAGGTAAAAACACCTGTTGTATTCAGTATTTCACTGTGAGGTAAAAACACCTGTTGTATTCAGCATTTCACTGTCAGGTAAAAACACCTGTTGTATTCAGTATTTCACTGTGAGGTAAAAACACCTGTTGTATTCAGTATTTCACTGTAAGGTAAAAACACCTGTTGTATTCAGCATTTCACTGTGAGGTAAAAACACCTGTTGTATTCAGCATTTCACTGTCAGGTAAAAACACCTGTTGTATTCAGCATTTCACTGTCAGGTAAAAACACCTGTTGTATTCAGTATTTCACTGCCAGGTAAAAACACCTGTTGTATTCAGTATTTCACTGTCAGGTAAAAACACCTGTTGTATTCAGCATTTCACTGTCAGGTAAAAACACCTGTTGTATTCAGTATTTCACTGTGAGGTAAAAACACCTGTTGTATTCAGCATTTCACTGTGAGGTAAAAACACCTGTTGTATTCAGTATTTCACTGTCAGGTAAAAACACCTGTTGTATTCAGTATTTCACTGTGAGGTAAAAACACCTGTTGTATTCAGTATTTCACTGTAAGGTAAAAACACCTGTTGTATTCAGTATTTCACTGTCAGGTAAAAACACCTGTTGTATTCAGCATTTCACTGCCAGGTAAAAACACCTGTTGTATTCAGCATTTCACTGTGAGGTAAAAACACCTGTTGTATTCAGTATTTCACTGCCAGGTAAAAACACCTGTTGTATTCAGTATTTCACTGTCAGGTAAAAACACCTGTTGTATTCAGTATTTCACTGTGAGGTAAAAACACCTGTTGTATTCAGCATTTCACTGTCAGGTAAAAACACCTGTTTTATTCAGTATTTCACTGTCAGGTAAAAACACCTGTTGTATTCAGTATTTCACTGTGAGGTAAAAACACCTGTTGTATTCAGCATTTCACTGCCAGGTAAAAACACCTGTTGTATTCAGTATTTCACTGTGAGGTAAAAACACCTGTTGTATTCAGCATTTCACTGTCAGGTAAAAACACCTGTTGTATTCAGTATTTCACTGTGAGGTAAAAACACCTGTTGTATTCAGTATTTCACTGTCAGGTAAAAACACCTGTTGTATTCAGTATTTCACTGTGAGGTAAAAACACCTGTTGTATTCAGCATTTCACTGCCAGGTAAAAACACCTGTTGTATTCAGTATTTCACTGTGAGGTAAAAACACCTGTTGTATTCAGTATTTCACTGTGAGGTAAAAACACCTGTTGTATTCAGCATTTCACTGTGAGGTAAAAACACCTGTTGTATTCAGCATTTCACTGTCAGGTAAAAACACCTGTTGTATTCAGCATTTCACTGTCAGGTAAAAACACCTGTTGTATTCAGTATTTCACTGTGAGGTAAAAACACCTGTTGTATTCAGTATTTCACTGTCAGGTAAAAACACCTGTTGTATTCAGTATTTCACTGTGAGGTAAAAACACCTGTTGTATTCAGCATTTCACTGTGAGGTAAAAACACCTGTTGTATTCAGTATTTCACTGTGAGGTAAAAACACCTGTTGTATTCAGCATTTCACTGTGAGGTAAAAACACCTGTTGTATTCAGCATTTCACTGTGAGGTAAAAACACCTGTTGTATTCAGTATTTCACTGTCAGGTAAAAACACCTGTTGTATTCAGTATTTCACTGTCAGGTAAAAACACCTGTTGTATTCAACGCATGTGACTAACCTACACTCATTAAAACCCCACTACCACATTCCACTACTTTGACCCTATCTGCTCCATCACCATGACAACTAACCTACACTCATTAAAACCCCACTACCACATTCCACTACTTTGACCCTATCTGCTCCATCACCATGACAACTAACCTACACTCATTAAAAACCCACTACCACATTCCACTACTTTGACCCTATCTGCTCCATCACCATGACAACTAACCTACACTCATTAAAACCCCACTACCCCATTCCACTACTTTGACCCTATCTGCTCCATCACCATGACAACTAACCTACACTCATTAAAACCCCACTACCACATTCCACTACTTTGACCCTATCTGCTCCATCACCATGACAACTAACCTACACTCATTAAAACCCCACTACCACATTCCACTACTTTGACCCTATCTGCTCCATCACCATGACAACTAACCTACACTCATTAAAACCCCACTACCACATTCCACTACTTTGACCCTATCTGCTCCATCACCATGACAACTAACCTACACTCATTAAAACCCCACTACCACATTCCACTACTTTGACCCTATCTGCTCCATCACCATGACAACTAACCTACACTCATTAAAACCCCACTACCACATTCCACTACTTTGACCCTATCTGCTCCAACACCATGACAACTAACCTACACTCATTAAAACCCCACTACCCCATTCCACTACTTTGACCCTATCTGCTCCATCACCATGACAACTAACCTACACTCATTAAAAACCCACTACCACATTCCACTACTTTGACCCTATCTGCTCCATCACCATGACAACTAACCTACACTCATTAAAAACCCACTACCACATTCCACTACTTTGACCCTATCTGCTCCATCACCATGACAACTAACCTACACTCATTAAAACCCCACTACCACATTCCACTACTTTGACCCTATCTGCTCCATCACCATGACAACTAACCTACACTCATTAAAAACCCACTACCACATTCCACTACTTTGACCCTATCTGCTCCATCACCATGCCAACTAACCCTACACTCATTAAAACCCCACTACCACATTCCACTACTTTGACCCTATCTGCTCCATCACCATGACAACTAACCTACACTCATTAAAACCCCACTACCACATTCCACTACTTTGACCCTATCTGCTCCATCACCATGACAACTAACCCTACACTCATTAAAACCCCACTACCACATTCCACTACTTTGACCCTATCTGCTCCATCACCATGACAACTAACCTACACTCATTAAAACCCCACTACCACATTCCACTACTTTGACCCTATCTGCTCCATCACCATGACAACTAACCTACACTCATTAAAAACCCACTACCACATTCCACTACTTTGACCCTATCTGCTCCATCACCATGACAACTAACCTACACTCATTAAAACCCCACTACCACATTCCACTACTTTGACCCTATCTGCTCCATCACCATGACAACTAACCTACACTCATTAAAACCCCACTACCACATTCCACTACTTTGACCCTATCTGCTCCATCACCATGACAACTAACCTACACTCATTAAAACCCCACTACCACATTCCACTACTTTGACCCTATCTGCTCCATCACCATGACAACTAACCTACACTCATTAAAACCCACTACCACATTCCACTACTTTGACCCTATCTGCTCCATCACCATGACAACTAACCTACACTCATTAAAAACCCACTACCACATTCCACTACTTTGACCCTATCTGCTCCATCACCATGACAACTAACCTACACTCATTAAAACCCCACTACCACATTCCACTACTTTGACCCTATCTGCTCCATCACCATGACAACTAACCTACACTCATTAAAACCCCACTACCACATTCCACTACTTTGACCCTATCTGCTCCATCACCATGACAACTAACCTACACTCATTAAAACCCCACTACCACATTCCACTACTTTGACCCTATCTGCTCCTGCACCATGACAACGACCTGGGAGGACGGGACACCACCACTCAACACCCCCTGGAACTCTTCTGAAGTCAAATCTCATATGACCAAATTCTTCTCTGGTTCTGAACTCTTCTCCACACCTTCTACCTCACTGAACTCTCCCTCATTCATTTCCATTTCACCTCCAGGACTCAGTCTGGGGCACGACTCACTCTGTTTGCACTTGAATTATAACATTTGAAATGTCTCTATTCTTTTGAAAATAAATGTTGTTCAATGTTTACTGTTCATTATTATTTCACTTGCTTTGGCATAGTAAAGATATGTTTCCCATGCCAATAAAGACCTTTGAATTGAATTGAGAGAGAGAGACAGCTCCATGTTAATGTATAGGGAACATGAGTCGTCATGGTTACTCATGGTTATGTGATGAGGCAGCCCAGTCGGTTACATGAACCAGTCTATTCTCTGAAAGGGGTCCAGACAGCCTGTTCCCAACAGTGGGGTCAGTGGGATTGGATAGGGGCCCCCCCCTCTCTCTCTCTCTCTGACTGGAGGAGAGAAGTGAAATGGTGCGTCTCCTCTGGTCAACAATACTCACCTTGAAAGACTTCACAGCTTTTTGGAGATTCTTCAGCTCCTTCTTTCTCTCCTGGAATCTCTGCTGGACCTTCTTCTGACTCATACCCAGCTGCCTCTGTGGAGAATCACTCTTCAATGAGCTATCAAGTTTTATTAGTCCAGTAGATCAATAGTATAGTAATGTGACATAGGACCCATAGAGAGGAAGGTCTACAATCCTGAGGAAGTCCCTTTACAAAATTATATTATGTTGCTATGTGAATCATTATAGTTTTTATGGTAGGCCTACATGTATCAAGGGGTTGAGAATGAATGTTGGACTCATAAAAGGCCATTCAGAATGATAATAGTGTTTTACTTTAGAAAATGGTGATACATTTGGAGAATCTGGGTTAACATATCTATATACTCAAGGTTTGTGTTCATATTTGTGGATCCATTTCATATTGTATATAATATAATGATCTCATATTCAAACAGATTTAGTTCCTACTGTATCTTTAATTCTTTGTTTATCAGACAGTCACCAACAAGTTGTTCTGGTCTTACCTGTTTCTCAGTCCTCTCTGCTGCAGCTGACACTGTATCATGGCCTTTATGTTCATCCATTGTACACAGCAGACAGATACACTGCTGATCGGTACGACAGTAAACCTCCAGCAGTTTGTCATGATGAGAGCAGATCTTCTCCTGTAGTTGTGCCGTGGCTTTGACCAGCTTGTGCTTCTTGAAAGCAGGAGATTCATAGTGAGATTGGAGGTGAGTCTCACAGTAAGAGGCCAGACACGCCAGACAGGACATGAGGGCTTTCTGCTTTCTGGTCCCAGTGCAGAAATCACACGCCACATCTCCAGGTCCAGCATAGCACAGAGCAGGAGGGGGAGCAGCCTGGAGTCCTGTCTTCCACAGTTTCTCCACCAGCTCAGCCAACATGTTATTTTTCCTCAGATTAGGCCTTGGAGTGAAGGTCTCTCTGCACTGAGGACAGCTATAGACCCCTTTCAGATCATCCTGATCCCAGCAGCCCTCAATACAGATTCTACAGTAACTGTGTCCACAGATAGTAGTGACCGGCTCCTTCAGTAGATCCAGACAGACAGAACAACAGAACTGGTCCTGGTCCTGCAGAACTCCCTGTTGAGCCATTTGAATGGTTGTTCACTGTCACACAGACAGACGACACAGAGACTCAGATCAGTTTCGTTTCCTCAGAAGAGAGTTTGTGGGAGGGGAGGGACTTCCTGGTTCTGCCAGAGGGCTGGGGTTAGATGGAGGGAGGGGTTAGAGGAATGGATGAAGAGAGAGAGGAACTGCATGCAACAGCAAGAGGGAGACAAATAGTTTTGTTCCAAGTTTAGGGCCCTTAAGAAATACTAAAGAAAACAAGTGTTATTTAAAACATAAGTCATTATTTAAGTTAACCGGAGCCATATTGTATTGTGCACTGAGCTGAGATCTTCCATTCTCCTCTGCGCTGGTTACACTTCTTTTCATAGTGAACACTTCATTTCATATTTCATTTCAATAACACATTTCTACTTCCTCAATCAGCCTCTGAGGAGCTTTAACTTCTCTACCTGACGGTCTCATTACAACAGGCTGCCCTGGTGGGTCTGATACAGGAGTGTCTGGGCTTCTCTACCTGACCCTCTTATTACAACAGGCTGCCCTGGTGGGTCTGATACAGGAGTGTCTGGGCTTCTCTACCTGACGGTCTCATTACAACAGGCTGCCCTGGTGGGTCTGATACAGGAGTGTCTGGGCTTCTCTACCTGACGGTCTCATTACAACAGGCTGCCCTGGTGGGTCTGATACAGGAGTGTCTGGGCTTCTCTACCTGACCGTCTCATTACAACAGGCTGCCCTGGTGGGTCTGATACAGGAGTGTCTGGGGTTCTCTACCTGACGGTCTCATTACTACAGGCTGCCCTGGTGGGTCTGATACAGGAGTGTCTGGGCTTCTCTACCTGACGGTCTCATTACTACAGGCTGCCCTGGTGGGTCTGATACAGGAGTGTCTGGGATTCTCTACCTGACGGTCTCATTACTACAGGCTGCCCTGGTGGGTCTGATACAGGAGTGTCTGGGATTCTCTACCTGACGGTCTCATTACTACAGGCTGCCCTGGTGGGTCTGATACAGGAGTGTCTGGGCTTCTCTACCTGACCCTCTCATTACTACAGGCTGCCCTGGTGGGTCTGATACAGGAGTGTCTGGGCTTCTCTACCTGACGGTCTCATTACAACAGGCTGCCCTGGTGGGTCTGATACAGGAGTGTCTGGGATTCTCTACCTGACGGTCTCATTACTACAGGCTGCCCTGGTGGGTCTGATACAGGAGTGTCTGGGCTTCTCTACCTGACCGTCTCATTACAACAGGCTGCCCTGGTGGGTCTGATACAGGAGTGTCTGGGCTTCTCTACCTGACCGTCTCATTACAACAGGCTGCCCTGGTGGGTCTGATACAGGAGTGTCTGGCCTTCTCTACCTGACCGTCTCATTACAACAGGCTGCCCTGGTGGGTCTGATACAGGAGTGTCTGGGCTTCTCTACCTGACCGTCTCATTACAACAGGCTGCCCTGGTGGGTCTGATACAGGAGTGTCTGGGCTTCTCTACCTGACCGTCTCATTACTACAGGCTGCCCTGGTGGGTCTGATACAGGAGTGTCTGGGCTTCTCTACCTGACCGTCTCATTACTACAGGCTGCCCTGGTGGGTCTGATACAGGAGTGTCTGGGCTTCTCTACCTGACGGTCTCATTACAACAGGCTGCCCTGGTGGGTCTGATACAGGAGTGTCTGGGCTTCTCTACCTGACGGTCTCATTACAACAGGCTGCCCTGGTGGGTCTGATACAGGAGTGTCTGGGCTTCCCTACCTGACCGTCTCATTACAACAGGCTGCCCTGGTGGGTCTGATACAGGAGTGTCTGGGCTTCTCTACCTGACCGTCTCATTACAACAGGCTGCCCAGGTGGGTCTGATACAGGAGTGTCTGGGCTTCTCTACCTGACCGTCTCATTACAACAGGCTGCCCTGGTGGGTCTGATACAGGAGTGTCTGGGCTTCTCTACCTGACCGTCTCATTACAACAGGCTGCCCTGGTGGGTCTGATACAGGAGTGTCTGGGATTCTCTACCTGACGGTCTCATTACTACAGGCTGCCCTGGTGGGTCTGATACAGGAGTGTCTGGGCTTCTCTACCTGACCGTCTCATTACAACAGGCTGCCCTGGTGGGTCTGATACAGGAGTGTCTGGGCTTCTCTACCTGACCCTCTCATTACAACAGGCTGCCCTGGTGGGTCTGATAGAGGAGTGTCTGGGCTTCTCTACCTGACCGTCTCATTACAACAGGCTGCCCTGGTGGGTCTGATACAGGAGTGTCTGGGCTTCTCTACCTGACCCTCTCATTACAACAGGCTGCCCTGGTGGGTCTGATACAGGAGTGTCTGGGCTTCTCTACCTGACCGTCTCATTACATCAGGCTGCCCTGGTGGGTCTGATACAGGAGTGTCTGGGCTTCTCTACCTGACCGTCTCATTACATCAGGCTGCCCTGGTGGGTCTGATACAGGAGTGTCTGGGCTTCTCTACCTGACCGTCTCATTACAACAGGCTGCCCTGGTGGGTCTGATACAGGAGTGTCTGGGCTTCTCTACCTGACCCTCTCATTACAACAGGCTGCCCTGGTGGGTCTGACACAGGAGTGTCTGGGCTTCTCTACCTGACCGTCTCATTACAACAGGCTGCCCTGGTGGGTCTGACACAGGAGTGTCTGGGCTTCTCTACCTGACGGTCTCATTACAACAGGCTGCCCTGGTGGGTCTGATACAGGAGTGTCTGGGCTTCTCTACCTGACGGTCTCATTACAACAGGCTGCCCTGGTGGGTCTGACACAGGAGTGTCTGGGCTTCTCTACCTGACGGTCTCATTACAACAGGCTGCCCTGGTGGGTCTGACACAGGAGTGTCTGGGCTTCTCTACCTGACGGTCTCATTACAACAGGCTGCCCTGGTGGGTCTGATACAGGAGTGTCTGGGCTTCTCTACCTGACGGTCTCATTACAACAGGCTGCCCTGGTGGGTCTGATACAGGAGTGGCTGTCTGTCTGCTCACACTCAGGTACATGGAACACGTGTCTCCTATTTCTCCTGGACGTAACTCCCTCAGGTGTCATTACATCATGTGACCTGGTTGCCACTGTTTTCACCACACAGGCCTCAACGCTCCATGTTTTCCCATCATGCATTTCCCCCCCTATCATTTGGACTGAGATCACGGAGCACCTTGGACCCTTTGTCATAGTACCTTTTCTGTTCCCTCTTTCCTCTCCGTTAAGAATCACCTCGTCCTGCTGCTCTGTTTCTAGGAGGACAACCTAGTTTGGAGTTTCCTGTTGAACAACAGCTCTGCAGGAGACAGGCCATGTTTTAGTGGAGGAGCCCTCTAGTTTAACAAAGCTAGATACGGATCTGTCTTTGAGTCCAGAGCTTTCTTAAGCAGTAGTTTGACTGTTCTGACACCGTTCTCCTGTAACCCATTAGACTGTGGGTACGGTCGGCTTGAGGGGACATGCTTGAACCCCTACAGCTGATCAAAATCACTGAAAGCTGAACAGCTGAACTGTGAGGTGTTGTCTGTACGGACTACCTCTGAGACCCCATGACGAGCAAAGAATGACTCAATGTGAGTTATCAGCTGAACTGTGAGGTGTTGTCTGTACGGACTACCTCTGAGACCTCATGACGAGCAAAGAATGACTCAATGTGAGTTATCAGCTGAACTGTGAGGTGTTGTCTGTACGGACTACCTCTGAGACCTCATGACGAGCAAAGAATGACTGAATGTGAGTTATCAGCTGAACTGTGAGGTGTTGTCTGTACGGACTACCTCTGAGACCTCATGACGAGCAAAGAAAGACTCAATGTGAGTTATCAGCTGAACTGTGAGGTGTTGTCTGTACGGACTACCTCTGAGACCTCATGACGAGCAAATAATGACTGAATGTGAGTTATCAGCTGTTATCAGCTGAACTGTGAGGTGTTGTCTGTTCGGACTACCTCTGAGACCTCATGACGAGCAAAGAATGACTCAATGTGAGTTATCAGCTGAACTGTGAGGTGTTGTCTGTACGGACTACCTCTGAGACCTCATGACGAGCAAATAATGACTGAATGTGAGTTATCAGCTGTTATCAGCTGAACTGTGAGGTGTTGTCTGTTCGGACTACCTCTGAGACCTCATGACGAGCAAAGAATGACTCAATGTGAGTTATCAGCTGAACTGTGAGGTGTTGTCTGTGCGGACTACCTCTGAGACCCCATGACGAGCAAAGAATGACTGAATGTGAGTTATCAGCTGACTAGCAGTAGTGTCCTTCAGCAAAGCTGTCTGGGTAATGAGAGTCCATCAGTAGAACATGGTTCTCTCCCTCCAGAGAACAGACATCTAGTTCTACTTGGTCACATGGTCCCAATATATCTTCTTCCTCAACCCTCATTGGCTCTTTGCTTTGTTTTGACCTGTATTTCTGGCATGTTCCACAGGCTCTGACTGTCTGCTCTATATCACCATTCAGGTTGTCTGGGTAATGAGATCAGCGTCTGTCCTCACACTTTGCTTTGTTATGACCTGTATTTCTGGCACGTTCCACAGGCTCTGACTGTCTGCTCTATATCACCATTCATCTTGGGCCAGAATAACACTGCTTCTGGACGTCGTTTTGAC
Source organism: Oncorhynchus mykiss (assembly GCF_057628025.1). Lineage (NCBI taxonomy): Eukaryota > Metazoa > Chordata > Actinopteri > Salmoniformes > Salmonidae > Oncorhynchus > Oncorhynchus mykiss. The sequence continues at coordinate 4,287,643 of NC_143025.1, forward strand.
TTTTCCATCCCTAGATGGTCCTGGTGTATTTTGATCAGCATGTTTTTCTGTAATTCATGAACCCTGAAACAGACAATCAACCATAAGGGTATAGCTTGTACAGACCACCTGCATGTTATGGTTCTGAGTACAGATATCAGGGTATAGGTCAACTCCCTCCAGTACAGACATCTCATCCCTGTATTGACCATAGGGTATAGGTCAACTCCCTCCAGTACAGACATCTCATCCCTGTATTGACCATAGGGTATAGGTCAACTCCCTCCAGTACAGACATCTCATCCCTGTATTGACCATAATGGTAGGGTATAGGTCAACTCCCTCCAGTACAGACATCTCATCCCTGTATTGACCATAAGGGTAGGGTATATGTCAACTCCCTCCAGTACAGACATCTCATCCCTGTATTGACCATAAGGGTAGGGTATAGGTCAACTCCCTCCAGTACAGACATCTCATCCCTGTATTGACAATAATGGTAGGGTATAGGTCAACTGTGTGTGGCAAAAGGTCGCAAAGTTCAAGGGGGCCGAAAACTTTCGCAAGGCACTGTATATACTGTGTTCTAGTCAAGGCCTGTCCTATTTAACTACTACTGTCCACTTCATATGTATATACTGTATTCTAGTCAAGGCCTGTCCTATTTAACTACTACTGTCCACTTCATATGTATATACTGTATTCTAGTCAAGGCCTGTCCTATTTAACTACTACTGTCCACTTCATATATATATACTGTATTCTAGTCAAGGCCTGTCCTATTTAACTACTACTGTCCACTTCATATGTATATACTGTATTCTAGTCATGGTTCATCCTATTTAACTACTACTGTCCACTTCATATGTATATACTGTATTCTAGTCAAGGCCTGTCCTATTTAACTACTACTGTCCACTTCATATGTATATACTGTATTCTAGTCAAGGCCTGTCCTATTTAACTACTACTGTCCACTTCATATGTATATACTGTATTCTAGTCATGGTTCATCCTATTTAACTACTACTGTCCACTTCATATGTATATACTGTATTCTAGTCAAGGCCTGTCCTATTTAACTACTACTGTCCACTTCTTATGTATATACTGTATTCTAGTCAAGGCCTGTCCTATTTAACTACTACTGTCCACTTCATATGTATATACTGTATTCTAGTCAAGGCCTGTCCTATTTAACTACTACTGTCCACTTCATATGTATATACTGTATTCTAGTCAAGGCCTGTCCTATTTAACTACTACTGTCCACTTCATATGTATATACTGTATTCTAGTCAAATTATCTATGCATCACATCACAGTAAACAGTATATATATATATATCTATCAATGCTTGTCCTAATATTTTATTTTACTTTTTAGATTTGCCCTCTGTGAGTCAGGAACACAAGCATTGTTAGATATTACTGCCCTGTTGGAGCTAGAAACACAAGCATTGTTAGATATTACTGCCCTGTTGGAGCCAGGAACACAAGCATTGTTAGATATTACTGCCCTGTTGGAGCTAGAAACACAAGCATTGTTAGATATTACTGCCCTGTTGGAGCCAGGAACACAAGCATTGTTAGATATTACTGCCCTGTTGGAGCCAGGAACACAAGCATTGTTAGATATTACTGCCCTGTTGGAGCTAGAAACACAAGCATTGTTAGATATTACTGCCCTGTTGGAGCCAGGAACACAAGCATTGTTAGATATTACTGCCCTGTTGGAGCTAGAAACACAAGCATTGTTAGATATTACTGCCCTGTTGGAGCCAGGAACACAAGCATTTCACTACAACCGCGATAACATCTGATAAATATGTGTATGCGACCAATAAAATAAATGTATTTGTATTTGTGTTAATTAATAACTATCCGCGTTGTGTGTCTAAGAACAGTCCTTATCTGTGGTACTGTATATTAACTATATACCACACCTCCTCAGTCCTTATCTGTGGTACTGTATATTAACTATATACCACACCTCCTCAGTCCTTATCTGTGGTACTGTATATTAACTATATACCACACCTCCTCAGTCCTTATCTGTGGTACTGTATATTAACTATATACCACACCTCCTCAGTCCTTATCTGTGGTACTGTATATTAACTATATACCACACCTCCTCAGTCCTTATCTGTGGTACTGTATATTAACTATATACCACACCTCCTCAGTCCTTATCTGTGGTACTGTATATTAACTATATACCTGTCACGTTCTGACCATCGTTCGTGTGTGTTTTCCTTGTTTTAGTGTTGGTCAGGACGTGAGCTGGGTGGGCATTCTATGTTGGATGTCTTGTTTGTCTATTTCTATGTCTGGCCTGATATGGTTCTCAATCAGAGGCAGGTGTTAGTCATTGTCTCTGATTGGGAACCATATTTAGGTAGCCTGGGTTTCACTGTGTGTTTGTGGGTGATTGTCCTTAGTGTTAGTTTGCACCAGTTTAGGCTGTTTCGGTTTTCATTACGTTTATTATTTTGCACTGTTTGTATTTGGATTCATGTTGCTATAGTCACAATAAACATGGATCGCAATCTACACGCCGCATTTTGGTCCGACTCTCCTTCACACCTAGAAGACCGTTACAGAATCACCCACCACAACAGGACCAAGCGGTGTGGTAATGGGCAAAGGAGAAAGCAGCAGCAGGAGCAGCGCGAGGAGGTATGGACATGGGAGGACGAATTAGACGGTAAAGGACCTTGGGCTCAGCCAGGAGAATATCGCCGTCCCAAGGAAGAACGGGAGGCGGCGAAAGCGGAGAGGCGCTGGTACGAGGAGGCAGCGCGGCGTCGTGGATGGAAGCCCGGGAGTCAGCCCCAAAAATTTATTGGGGGGGGGCTAACAGGGAGTATGGCTACGCCAGGTAGGAGACCTGAGCCAACTTCCTGTGGTTACCGGGGGGCTAGAGAGACCGGGCAGGCACCGTGTTATGCTGTGGAGCGCACGGTGTCCCCAGTGCGGGTGCACAGCCCGGTGCGGTACATTCCAGCTCCGCGTATCGGCCGGGCTAGAGTGGGCATCGAGCCAAGTGCCATGAAGCCGGCTCTACGCATCTGGTCTCCAGTGCGTCTCCTTGGGCCGGCTTACATGGCACCAGCCTTGCGCACGGTGTCCCCGGTTCGCCTGCATAGCCCAGTGCGGGCTATTCCACCTCGCCGCACTGGCAGGGCGACCGGGACCATTCAACCGGGTAAGGTTGGGCAGGCTCGGTGCTCAAGAGCTCCAGTGCGCCTGCACGGCCCGGTCTATCCGTCACCACCTCCACACCCCAGCCCTCCGGTGGCAGCTCCCCGTACCAGGCTGTCTCTCCGGCCCATCCGTCCAGAGCCTTCCTCCTCTCCAGCGCTGCCGGAGCCTCCCGCCTGTCCGGCGCCTCTGCCGGAGCCTCCCGCATGTCCGGCGCCTCTGCCGGAGCCTCCCGCCTGTCCGGCGCCGCTGCCGGAGCCTCCCGCCTGTCCGGCGCCGCTGCCGGAGCCTCCCGCCTGTCCGGCGCCGCTGCCGGAGCCTCCCGCCTGTCCGGCGCCTCTGCCGGAGCCTCCCGCCTGTCCGGCGCCTCTGCCGGAGCCTCCCGCCTGTCCGGCGCCTCTGCCGGAGCCTCCCGCCTGTCCGGCGCCTCTGCCGGAGCCTCCCGCCTGTCCGGCGCCTCTGCCGGAGCTTCCCGTCTGCCCGGCGCCTCTGCCGGAGCTTCCCGTCTGCCCGGCGCCTCTGCCGGAGCTTCCCGTCTGCCCGGCGCCATCGGAGCTTCCCGTCTGCCCAACGCCGCCAGTGCCGCCCGTCTGCCCAGCGCCGACAGTGCCGCCCGTCTGCCCAGCGCCGACAGTGCCGCCCGTCTGCCCAGCGCCGCCAGTGCCGCCCGTCTGCCCAGCGCCGCCAGCGCCGCCCGTCTGCCCAGCGCCGCCAGCGCCGCCCGTCTGCCCAGCGCCGCCCGTCTGCCCAGCGCCGCCAGCGCCGCCCGTCTGCCCAGCGCCGCCAGCGCCGCCCGTCTGCCAGGAGCCGCCAGTGCCGCCCGTCTGCCAGGGGCCGCCAGTGCCGCCAGTCAGCCAGGGGCCTCCAGTGCCGCCAGTCAGCCAGGGGCCGCCAGTGCCGCCAGTCAGCCCAGCGCCAGCGCCGCCAGTCAACCAGGGGCCGCCAGAGCTGCCAGTCTGCAAGGAGCTACCAGTCTGCAAGGAGCCGCCAGAGCTGCCAGTTAGCATGGAGCAGCCAGGGTCGCCAGTCAGCATGGAGCAGCCAGGGCCGCCAGTCAGCATGGAGCAGCCAGGGCCGCCAGTCAGCATGGAGCAGCCAGTGCTGCCAGTCAGCATGGAGCAGCCAGATCTGCCAGTCGACCAGACTCTTCCAGATCTGCCAGTCGACCAGACTCTTCCAGATCTGCCAGTCGACCAGACTCTTCCAGATCTGCCAGTCGACCAGACTCTTCCAGATCTGCCAGTCGACCAGACTCTTCCAGATCTGCCAGTCGACCAGACTCTTCCAGATCTGCCAGTCGACCAGACTCTTCCAGATCTGCCAGTCGACCAGACTCTTCCAGATCTGCCAGTCGACCAGACTCTTCCAGATCTGCCAGTCGACCAGACTCTTCCAGATCTGCCAGTCGACCAGACTCTTCCAGATCTGCCAGTCGACCAGACTCTTCCAGATCTGCCAGTCGACCAGACTCTTCCAGATCTGCCAGTCGGCCAGACTCTTCCAGATCTGCCAGTCGGCCAGGATCTGCCAGAACCGCCAGCCAGCCAGGATCTGCCGGATCTAACTACCTGCCTGAGCTTCCTCTCAGTGCTGTGCTACCCATCAGTCCCGAGCTACTTCTGTCCCGAGCTGCCCCTCTGTCTCGAGCTGACCCTCTGTCCCGAGCTGTCATTAAGAAGGGTCACCTATCTAGGGACGCTAAGGAGGTGGACTAAAACTGTTATGGAGTGGGGTCCACGTCCAGCGCCAGAGCCGCCACCGCGGACAGATGCCCAGCCACACCCTCCCCCATAGGTTTAAGTTGTGCGTCCGGAGTCCGCACCTTGGAGGGGGGGTACTGTCACGTTCTGACCATCGTTCGTGTGTGTTTTCCTTGTTTTAGTGTTGGTCAGGACGTGAGCTGGGTGGGCATTCTATGTTGGATGTCTTGTTTGTCTATTTCTATGTCTGGCCTGATATGGTTCTCAATCAGAGGCAGGTGTTAGTCATTGTCTCTGATTGGGAACCATATTTAGGTAGCCTGGGTTTCACTGTGTGTTTGTGGGTGATTGTCCTTAGTGTTAGTTTGCACCAGTTTAGGCTGTTTCGGTTTTCATTACGTTTATTATTTTGCACTGTTTGTATTTGGATTCATGTTGCTATAGTCACAATAAACATGGATCGCAATCTACACGCCGCATTTTGGTCCGACTCTCCTTCACACCTAGAAGACCGTTACAATACCACACCTCCTCAGTCCTTATCTGTGGTACTGTATATTAACTATATACCACACCTCCTCAGTCCTTATCTGTGGTACTGTATATTAACTATATACCACACCTCCTCAGTCCTTATCTGTGGTACTGTATATTAACTATATACCACACCTCCTCAGTCCTTATCTGTGGTACTGTATATTAACTATATACCACACCTCCTCATTCCTTATCTGTGGTACTGTATATTAACTATATACCACACCTCCTCAGTCCTTATCTGTGGTACTGTATATTAACTATATACCACACCTCCTCAGTCCTTATCTGTGGTACTGTATCATAACTATATACCACACCTCCTCAGTCCTTATCTGTGGTACTGTATATTAACTATATACCACACCTCCTCAGTCCTTATCTGTGGTACTGTATATTAACTGTATACCACACCTCCTCAGGCCTTATTGATTAATCACAACACATAGGTGTATTATAAGGCATTATAAAGGTCATTAAAATAATGATACATACGTACTTCATAGAAACTGTTACCCTTCATATATTCTAACAACTCACATTTTAAGATTCATTATGTCATTTGTTCCATGTTAAGGGCTCTAACCTTGGAACAAAACTATTTGTCTCCCTCTTGCTGTTGCATGCAGTTCCTCTCTCTCTTCCTCCATTCCTCGAACCCCTCCCTCCTTCTAACCCCACCCCTCTGGCAGAACCAGGAAGTCCCTCCCCTTCCCACTAACTCTCTTCTGAGGAAACGAAACTGATCAGAGTCTGTCTGTGTGAGAGTGAACAACCGTCCAAATGGCTCAACAGGGAGATCTGCTGGACCAGGACCAGTTCTGTTGTTCTGTCTGTCTGGATCTACTGAAGGAGCCGGTCACTATTCCCTGTGGACACAGTTACTGTAGGAGCTGTATTGAGGGCTGCTGGGATCAGGATGTTCTGAAAGGGGTCTATAGCTGTCCTCAGTGCAGAGAGACCTTCACTCCAAGGCCTAATCTGAGGAAAAATAACATGTTGGCTGAGCTGGTGGAGAAACTGAAGAAGCCAGGACTCCAGGCTGCTCCCCCTCCTGCTCTGTGCTATGCTGGACCTGGAGATGTGGCGTGTGATTTCTGCACTGGGACCAGAAAGCAGAAAGCCCTCATGTCCTGTCTGGTGTGTCTGGCCTCTTACTGTGAGACTCACCTCCAACCTCACTATGAATCTCCTGCTTTCAAGAAGCACAAGCTGGTCAAAGCCACGGCACAACTACAGGAGAAGATCTGCTCTCATCATGACAAACTGCTGGAGGTTTACTGTCGTACCGATCAGCAGTGTATCTGTCTGCTGTGTACAATGGATGAACATAAAGGCCATGATACAGTGTCAGCTGCAGCAGAGAGGACTGGGAAACAGGTAAGACCAGAACAACTTGTTGGTGACTGTCTGATAAACAAGGAATTAAAGATACAGTAGGAATTAAATCTGTTTGAATATGAGATCATTATATTATATACAATATGAAATGGATCGACAAATATGAACACAAACCTTGAGTATATAGATATGTTAACCCAGATTCTCCAAATGTATCACCATTTTCTAAAGTCAAACACTATTATCATTCTGAATGGCCTTTTATGAGTCCAAAGTTCAGTCTCAACCCCTTGATACATGTAGGCCTACCATAAAAACTATAATCATTCACATAGCAACATAATATAATATTGTAAAGGGACTTCCTCAGGATTGTAGACCTTCCTCTCTATGGGTCCTATGTCACATCACTATACTATTGATCTACTGGACTAATAAAGCTTGATAGCTCATTGAAGAGTGATTCTCCACAGAGGCAGCTGGGGATGAGTCAGCAGAAGGTCCAGCAGAAATTCCAGGAGAGAGAGAAGGAGCTGAAAGAGCTCCAACAGGCTGTAGAGTCTCTCAAGGTGAGTATTGTTGACCAGAGGAGACACACCATTTCACTTCTCTCCTCCAGTCAGAGAGAGAGAGAGAGAGGGGGGGGGGGCTATCCAATCCCACTGACCCCACTGTTGTGAACAGGCTGTCTGGACCCCTTTCAGAGAATAGACTGGTTCATGTAACTGACTGGACTGCCTCATCACATAACCATGAGTAACCATGACGACTCATGTCCCCTATACATTAAAATGGAACTGTCTCTCTCTCAATTGAATTAAATTCATAGGGCTTTATTGGCATGGAAATATATGTTTACATTGCCAAAGCAAGTGAAATAGACAATAAACAAAAGTGAAATAAACAATCAGAAATGAACAGTAAACATTACACTTGGAAGGGATTTGTGGGATGGGGGAGGGTCTATTAGAAGTTAGTAGGACTCTTTTATTTTCTCAGAAGTACTGAGTTAGGTAGGAGGATTTAGAGTGGTGTAAACTGTGATTGAACACACTCCAGAACAGTAGGTGGCGCCATGCACCTTTAACGTTGGTTTGAGGACCTCCATTATATCATAGAAGAAGAAGTTGGTCTGTGAGGGTTTTGTTGTTCCTGAGGAGGGCTACTATTCTTTTCTCTTTTGGTTTTCAAGTATTTTCAGAATGTATTAAAGCCAAAGCCAAAGCTTCCCTAAACAATTCAATATATCAGTCAATATATTTTCTCTGTGATTTATTTTCTCTCCGTCAACCGTTCCATCGCATCTTAACCGTCTTACCGGACGGGCACTAGGACCCGGGGGAGGCTGCTGCTGCAGAGGCTGCTGCACCGCTCGTGACTGTCAGTCCTCCTTGTAGCTCATTGGTTAAGCTGTGGCTCGAGACTGTTAACAGTTAACGGACAGGAAACGGCTCTGACAGGACACATTCATGTCGACAGAGGATTGAGTTACGAATTGACGGTTTATTAGCAACTTTACACAGGCTACTGTTTGGCCTTAGCTCACGCCAAATAAATGAAAGATACCCCACAAGCCAATCGGGACCTTCTCTTGTGAAGCCCAGACGTAAGAGACAGAACAAAGGCTGAACCTTAACTTCCAATGCCCCGCCCCCTCCACGCCACTCCGCCAACCACCAGGATGCCCGGCATCAGAACATCCCAGGCATTCCTGTGATTGGCAGATAGCAGGTTGATTGGCATGTCGGACCCCGCGAACACTGGGAACTGGTAAGTACAACACAACCACCTACTAGCCGAACACATAACACACAGCTGTCTGTGCGGGTCGCTACAGTAGTTTTACTATCTGTGCCAGGCTATAAATGACACAGATAATATCTAGTTAACGTTGTACCTGTCTGTCCAGGAGGGAGGAGAGTAGAGCAGGACCAAGAGGTGTTATGTACCTGTCTGTCCAGGAGGGAGGAGAGTAGAGCAGGACCAAGAGGTGTTCTGTACCTGTCTGTCCAGGAGGGAGGAGAGTAGAGCAGGACCAAGAGGTGTTCTGTACCTGTCTGTCCAGGAGGGAGGAGAGTAGAGCAGGACCAAGAGGTGTTCTCTACCTGTCTGTCCAGGAGGGAGGAGAGTAGAGCAGGACCAAGAGGTGTTCATTACCTGTCTGTCCAGGAGGGAGAAGAGTAGAGCAGGACCAAGAGGTGTTCTGTACCTGTCTGTCCAGGAGGGAGGACAAGTCCTGGTGGACCTGGAGAGCAGGGTGGCAGAGGTCTGACGCAATGAGGTGCAGAGAGACTACTGTACCTACTGTCTCCCTCTGTCTCTTTCTCTCCCTCTCTCTCTGTTTCTGTCTCTCTGTCTCTCTGTCTCTATGTCTCTCTCTCTCTCTCTCTGTCTCTCTGTCTCTCTGTCTCTCTCTCTCTCTCTCTCTCTCTCTCTCTCTCTCTCTCTCTCTCTCTCTCTCTCTCTCTCTCTCTCTCTCTCTCTCTCTCCAGCGCTCTGCACAGTCAGCAGTGGAGGACAGTGATCAGATCTTTACTGAGCTGATCCGCTCCATTGAGAGAAGGAGCTCTGAGGTGAAGGAGCTGATCAGAGCCCAAGAGAAGGCTCAAGTGAGTCAAGCTGAAGGACTCCTGGAGCAACTGAAGCAGGAGATAGCTGAGCTGAGGAAGAGAAGCACTGAGCTGGAGCAGCTCTCACACACAGAGGATCACATCCATTTCCTCCAGGTAACTAAACTGTCTTGTTACATGTGATATGAAATTAACTTCATGTGAAACTATTCATCTCACACATTATGTTGTCCTGTCTGTCTCTCTGTCCCTCTCCCTCTCTGTCCCTGTCTGTCTCTCTGTCCGTCCTTCTCTCTCTGTCCGTCCCTCTCTCTCTGTCCGTCCCTCTCTCTCTCTCTGTCCGTCCCTCTCTCTCTCTCTGTCCGTCCCTCTCTCTCTCTCTCTGTCCGTCCCTCTCTCTCTCTGTCCGTCCCTCTGTCTCTCTCTCTCCAGAGTTATCAGTCTCTCTCTCTCTCTCTCTCTCTTTCTCTCTCTCCAGAGGTATCAGTCTCTCTCTCTCTCTCTCTCCAGAGGTATCAGTCTCTCTCTCTCTCTCTCTCTCTCCAGAGGTATCAGTCTCTCTCTCTCTCTCCAGAGTTATCAGTCTCTCTCTCTCTCTCTCTCTCTCTCTCTCTCTCTCTCTCTCGCTCTCTCTCCAGAGGTATCAGTCTCTCTCTCTCTCTCTCTCCAGAGTTATCAGTCTTTCTCTCTCTGTCCGTCCCTCTCTCTCTCTGTCCGCCCCTCTCTCTCTCTCTGTCCCCCTCTCTCTCTCTCTCTCTCTCTCTCCAGAGTTATCAGTCTCTCTCTCTCTCTCTCTCCAGAGTTATCAGTCTCTCTCTCTCTCTCCAGAGTTATCAGTCTCTCTCTCTCTCTCTCCAGAGTTATCAGTCTCTCTCCAGTATCAGTGTATCTTCAGACTTACCCAGCATCGTTGTCCGTCCTCTTCAGTACTTTGGAGATGTGAGTAAGACTGTGTCTGAACTGAGAGAGAAACTAGAAGACTTCCTTAAAGGAGAATGGACCAAGATCTCCACTACAGGTGTGTTGAAAACAATAAGAACATCAACTTTAGACCATTGAAAGTTCCCTACTAGTCATATACATGTGGAATATGGTCTGATGATAACATTCCCTCTCTCTGTCAATGTGTTTGTGTGTCTGTAGTGAATATAGTGGATGTTGTACTGCCTCCAGAGCCCAAGACCAGAGAACAGTTGTTACAATGTGAGTCTCTTTATTGTGAAGTAACTAACAGTCTCTTTTTACTGACACTCCTAACAATCCCTCTAGAAATATATAGCAATAGTAGATCTAATCAAAGACTGGGTATCTATCTGACTCCTCATATTTCTCTGATTTGATCTCTGCTGTGCTCTAATCAAAGACAGGGTAGATACAGTATCTGACTTAACTTATTGTTCTGACTCCCCTCATTGGTCTCTGCTCTTCTCCCAGATTCCTGTCAGCTCACACTGGACCCAAACACAGCAGGCACACTCCTCTCTCTGTCTAAAGGGAACAGAAAGGTGACCTACACACACCTCTCTCTGTCTAAAAGGAACAGAAAGGTGACCTATACAGACCAAGTCCAACCATATCCTGTCCATCCAGACAGATTCACCAACTACTGTCAGGTTCTGTGTAGAGAGGGTCTGTCTGGACGCTTTTACTGGGAGGTGAAGTGGAGTGGTGTTGTTGTTATAGCAGTCTCATATAAAGACATCAGCAGAACAAGGACAGATAGTGGATTTGGAGATAACAAGTCCTGGAGTTTAGAGTACTATAGAGGTGGTTATTGTTTCAGACACAATAATGTTGAGACTAAAGTATCAGGCCCTCAGTCCTCCAGAGTAGGAGTGTACCTGGATCACAAGGCAGGTACTCTGTCCTTCTACAGTGTCTCTGACACAATGACCCTCCTCCACAGAGTCCAGACCACATTCACTCAGCCCCTCTATCCTGGGTTTGGTCTCACTGGTACTTCTAAGCTGGTTAAACTGTAGTAGGGTCCACATAGATACTAGTCATGCTGGTGTAGTCTATAGCTGAGCTGGTTAAACTGTAGTAGGGTCCACATAGATACTAGTCATGCTGGTGTAGTCTATAGCTGAGCTGGTTAAACTGTAGTAGGGTCCACATAGATACTAGTCATGCTGGTGTAGTCTATAGCTGAGCTGGTTAAACTGTAGTAGGGTCCACATAGATACTAGTCATGCTGGTGTAGTCTATAGCTGAGCTGGTTAAACTGTAGTAGGGTCCACATAGATACTAGTCATGCTGGTGTAGTCTATAGCTGAGCTGGTTAAACTGTAGTAGGGTCCACATAGATACTAGTCATGCTGGTGTAGTCTATAGCTGAGCTGGTTAAACTGTAGTAGGGTCCACATAGATACTAGTCATGCTGGTGTAGTCTATAGCTGAGCTGGTTAAACTGTAGTAGGGTCCACATAGATACTAGTCATGCTGGTGTAGTCTATAGCTGAGCTGGTTAAACTGTAGTAGGGTCCACATAGATACTAGTCATGCTGGTGTAGTCTATAGCTGAGCTGGTTAAACTGTAAACTGATTTGTTATTAATTAAAATTCAATACAATGTTTTAATCTTGTACATTTCCATGAATCATGATGTCTGGTGTTGATGTATATTGGTTGTCATTCAGAACCATTGATATGTTTTCTCAGTTGGTTCTCTGTCTCTATGTAATTCTCCTCAGTATCATTGATCAGCTTGTTGGCTCGGTCCTAATTGATGTGTTCTCTGTCACCTGGAGCTGCATGGAAAATGGTCCAGGAACTAAAGGACAATTCAGGACTAGTCAGCCCACTACAAGCTGGTATCACTTACTTTCTACTAAACTATATGGTCTGGTTTCCCAGACACAGATGAATCCTAGTCCTGGACTAAACAGTATGTTCAATGTAGATGTCCAGGAAACCGGCCCTAAATGTGTCATCTTTCATCCTCCCATACTGCTCAGTCCAGCATCATTAAACCTGTCCAGCAGGTGGTGCTGTTGACCAAACAATAAAACCAGCAGATATCTTGACTTGCCACTCAGTATATCAGTAATGTTCAGAATAGTACTTTAATATCATTGGAGATTGATGGTCTTTTTAATCCACTATCCAGAGTCAGGAACAGATGAAGTTAGGTCTGCTACTGTTCAGTGATTAAATATGATTTATGGTGATGGGAAATAATAAAAAACACTCAACTTCATCTAGTAATAGTTTTCCTTTGTTATTTATTCCAAGGTGTGTCTTTAACTTGTAAATGTATTGTGTGGAGGTGAGCTAGTGGTGTGGCTGATAGAATAGAATGAAAAGGGAGGAGGGGAGGGGAAATGGGCAGATATATCAGACAGATGAGGGAGAGAGAGATTTTCATCCAGGAGTTAGTGTCTCTGTTCCAAATAGCTCCCTATTCCCTGCGTAGTGCACTAGGCATCTTATAACCAGGTCTAAAGTAGTGTTCTAGATGTTAGATGGTTTCTCCCTGTCATCACAACATGACAATATGGTCATGACTTTAGTGGTTTCCTCCCCCTTTGTTTTTAGTGTTATTTTGTTATGTGTGTTGTCAGGGTTGTTCCTCTGTGTTCCTCATTGAAAATCCATTAACAATGAATCACAAACTAATTATATTCCAGTTGTGTTTAGACAACTTGATGTCTGACGTCCCCCAGTTCTGTTCAGACCCATTGAACTGGGTCACATTCTGAATGGTGACTTGTATTGATAGTCCATACTGGACCTGACTGTGGTTAACCAGACTGGAGGGGTTCTGATCACATATTCCCTCATCTCCACAACTATACCTGATGTTCTCTCTCTGTGTGTGTGTGTGTGTGTGTGTGTGTGTGTGTGTGTGTGTGTGTGTGTGTGTGTGTGTGGAAAGCAGACAACCTCAATCTGGTTTCATTCCTGTAGTTATCAGAACACATGGGGTGTGTAACAATTATCTCTCCTTTCTAAGTGTGAACTTGTCCACTTCCCTTCATGGATTTAAAGGAAATGACTGGTTTATGTAAACTCCCTCTACCCCATGTCAACACCAATCCAATGCTTTTACATTTGTGAGGAGTAGAGAAGGAAAGCTACATTTCACACCTCTTAGTACAAACTCAAAACATGAAGCCCTCTCTAAGGAGCCCTCAGAGAGGTGGACATCAGAGAGATGGAGGCAGGCGGCAGGGAACTGTTGTATCTAATGAAGTCCGGTCCATCGTCGTTGATCATGTGGTCAACAGAGGTCTTACCATGACAGAGGCCGACACATTAGTTCACCCCAATCTGAAAAGATCAACTGGCAAATTCCATCATGAGAACATTTCACTAAGAAAAGCGGTAAGTCAGCAGGATGTGCACTATGCTTTACCTTTACAGGAAATGACATATTGTAATGCATGTCAACATGTTCCAGGATTGTTCCAGTAGGATCTATTGACAGTAAACTCTGATCTACCCTCAGAATAGACAGAAGACCCCATGGTGGTGGTCGTGTGCTGACTGACCAGCAGGAGAGGACAGTGGAGGAAATGGTGAGGGACAGGAATGATATACTGACCAGTAGGAGAGGACAGTGGAGGAAATGGTGAGGGACAGGAATGATATACTGACCAGCAGGAGAGGACAGTGGAGGAAATTTTGAGGGACAGGAATGATATACTGATCAGCGGGAGAGGACAGTGGAGGAAATGGTGAGGGACAGGAATGATATACTGACCAGCAGGAGAGGACAGTGGAGGAAATGGTGAGGGACAGGAATGATATACTGACCAGCAGGAGAGGACAGTGGAGGAAATGGTGAGGGACAGGAATGACATACAGCTGTCTGAAATAAATCAGGCCAATGAGGAGAACGAAGACACCTTTGCCAACGTGGCGTCCATCAGCCTACCATCAATCTCCTGCCTTTTGAAGAGGCAGCAGGTGTCTATGAAACACATTTACCTGGTGCCTCTGAGAAACAACGACCAGGTGAAACAGCCAAGTATTTTATTATTATTGGGGTGGCAGGTAGCGTAGTGGTTAGAGCGTTGGGCAGGTAGCGTAGTGGTTAGAGCGTTGGGCCGTGGGGCAGGTAGTGTAGTGGTTAGAGTGTTGGGCAGGTAGCGTAGTGGTTAGAGCGTTGGGCCGTGGGGCAGGTAGCGTAGTGGTTAGAGTGTTGGGCAGGTAGCGTAGTGGTTAGAGCGTTGGGCCGTGGGGCAGGTAGCGTAGTGGTTAGAGTGTTGGGCAGGTAGCGTGGTGGTTAGAGTGTTGGGCCGTGGGGCAGGTAGCGTAGTGGTTAGAGTGTTGGGCAGGTAGCGTGGTGGTTAGAGCCTTGGGCCGTGCGGCAGGTAGCGTAGTGGTTAGAGTGTTGGGCAGGTAGCGTGGTGGTTAGAGCGTTGGGCCGTGAGGCAGGTAGCGCAGTGGTTAGAGCGTTGGGCCGTGCGGCAGGTAGCGTAGTGGTTAGAGTGTTGGGCAGGTAGCGTAGTGGTTAGAGCGTTGGGCCGTGGGGCAGGTAGCGTAGTGGTTAGAGTGTTGGGCAGGTAGCGTGGTGGTTAGAGTGTTGGGCCGTGGGGCAGGTAGCGTAGTGGTTAGAGTGTTGGGCAGGTAGCGTGGTGGTTAGAGCCTTGGGCCGTGCGGCAGGTAGCGTAGTGGTTAGAGTGTTGGGCAGGTAGCGTGGTGGTTAGAGCGTTGGGCCGTGAGGCAGGTAGCGTAGTGGTTAGAGCGTTGGGCCGTGCGGCAGGTAGCGCAGTGGTTAGAGCGTTGGGCCGTGCGGCAGGTAGCGTTGTGGTTAGAGCGTTGGGCAGTGCGGCAGGTAGCGTAGTGGTTAGAGCGTTGGGCCGTGCTGCAGGTAGCGTAGTGGTTAGAGCGTTGGGCCGTGCGGCAGGTAGCGTTGTGGTTAGAGCGTTGGGCCGTGCGGCAGGCAGCATAGTGGTTAGAGCGTTGGGCCGTGCGGCAGGTAGCGTTGTGGTTAGAGCGTTGGGCCGTGCGGCAGGTAGCGTAGTGGTTAGAGCGTTGGGCCGTGCGGCAGGTAGCGTAGTGGTTAGAGCGTTGGGCCGTGCGGCAGGTAGCGTTGTGGTTAGAGCGTTGGGCCGTGCGGCAGGCAGCATAGTGGTTAGAGCGTTGGGCCGTGCGGCAGGTAGCGTAGTGGTTAGAGCATTGGGCCGTGCGGCACGTAGCGTAGTGGTTAGAGTGTTGGGCCGTGCGGCAGGTAGCGTAGTGGTTAGAGCGTTGCGCAGTGGTTAGAGCGTTGGGCCGTGCGGCAGGTAGCGTAGTGGTTAGAGCGTTGCGCAGTGGTTAGAGCGTTGGGCCGTGCGGCAGGTAGCGTAGTGGTTAGAGCGTTGCGCAGTGGTTAGAGCGTGCGGCAGGTAGCGCAGTGGTTAGAGCGTTGGGCCGTGCGGCAGGTAGCGTAGTGGTTAGAGCGTTGGGCCGTGCTGCAGGTAGCGTAGTGGTTAGAGCGTTGGGCCGTGCTGCAGGTAGCGTAGTGGTTAGAGCGTTGGGCCCTGCTGCAGGTAGCGTAGTTGTTAGAGCGTTGGGCCTTGCGGCAGGTAGCGTAGTGGTTAGAGCGTTGGGCCGTGCTGCAGGTAGCGTAGTGGTTAGAGCGTTGGGCCGTGCGGCAGGTAGCGTAGTGGTTAGAGCGTTGGGCAGTGCGGCAGGTAGCGTAGTGGTTAGAGCGTTGGGCCGTGAGGCAGGTAGTGTAGTGGTTAGAGCGTTGGGCCGTGCGGCAGGTAGCGTAGTGGTTAGAGCGTTGGGCCGTGCGGCAGGTAGCGTAGTGGTTAGAGCGTTGGGCCGTGAGGCAGGTAGCGTAGTGGTTAGAGCGTTGGGCCGTGCTGCAGGTAGCGTAGTGGTTAGAGCGTTGGGCCTTGCGGCAGGTAGCGTAGTGGTTAGAGCGTTGGGCCGTGCGGCAGGTAGCGTAGTGGTTAGAGCGTTGGGCCGTGAGGCAGGTAGCGTAGTGGTTAGAGCGTTGGGCCGTGCTGCAGGTAGCGTAGTGGTTAGAGCGTTGGGCCTTGCGGCAGGTAGCGTAGTGGTTCGAGCGTTGGGCAGTGCGGCAGGAAGTGTAGTGGTTAGAGCGTTGGGCCGTGCGGCAGGTAGCGTAGAGGTTAGAGCGTTGGGCCGTGCGGCAGGTAGCGCAGTGGTTAGAGCGTTGGGCCGTGCGGCAGGTAGCGTAGTGGTTAGAGCGTTAGGCCGTGCTGCAGGTAGCGTGGTGGTTAGAGCGTTGGGCCGTGCGGCAGGTAGCGTAGTGGTTAGAGCGTTGGGCCGTGTGGCAGGAAGCGTAGTGGTTAGAGCGTTGGGCCTTGCGGCAGGTAGCGTAGTGGTTAGAGCGTTGGGCCGTGCGGCAGGTAGCGTAGTGGTTAGAGCGTTGGGCCGTGCGGCAGGTAGCGTAGTGGTTAGAGCGTTGGGCCGTGCGGCAGGTAGCGTAGTGGTTAGAGCGTTGGGCCGTGTGGCAGGTAGCGTAGTGGTTAGAGCGTTGGGCCGTGTGGCAGGTAGCGTAGTGGTTAGAGCGTTGGGCCGTGTGGCAGGTAGCGTAGTGGTTAGAGCGTTGGGCCGTGTGGCAGGTAGCGTAGTGGTTAGAGCGTTGGGCCGTGCGGCAGGTAGCGTTGTGGTTAGAGTGTTGGGCCAGTAACCAACGTTGTTGTTTGATTGAATGTTGTTTGATCGAATCCCCTGTTAACCCACTGTTCCCCTGAACAAGGCAGTTAACCCACTGTTCCCCTGAACAAGGCAGTTAACCCACTGTTCCCCTGAACAAGGCAGTTAACCCACTGTTCCCCTGAACAAGGCAGTTAACCCACTGTTCCCCTGAACAAGGCAGTTAACCCACTGTTCCCCTTAACAAGGCAGTTAACCCACTGTTCCCCTGAGCAAGGCAGTTAACCCACTGTTCCCCTGAACAAGACAGTTAACCCACTGTTCCCCTGAACAAGGCAGTTAACCCACTGTTCCCCTGAACAAGGCAGTTAACCCACTGTTCCCCGGTAGGCCGTCATTGGAAATGAGAATTTGTTCTTAACTGACTTGCTGAGTTAAATGAAGGTAAACAAGTATTATTAAATGTACATTCTACTTCACAATATCATATTGGAACTATACTGTAAAAACAACGAACTATGAGGACGTTCACTGTGATGTGATTCAGAATGTTGTTCCAAATGGTCAAGACATGCTTGATCAAATGAATGTTGTTTATTTTCATTAATGTAACTTGTTTCATTTAATTTATTATATTTGCACCTATGTTGCAATTATATCTAAAAAATACAACAAATAATTACATTGTAGAGGACGTCTCCATTGTAGAGGACGTCTCCATTGTAGAGGACGTCTCCGTTGTAGAGGACGTCTCCATTGTAGAGGACGTCTCCATTGTAGAGGACGTCTCCATTGTAGAGGACGTCTCCATTGTAGAGGACGTCTCCATTGTTGAGGACGTCTCCGTTGTAGAGGACGTCTCCATTGTAGAGGACGTCTCCATTGTAGAGGACGTCTCCATTGTAGAGGACGTCTCCATTGTAGAGGACGTCTCCATTGTAGAGGACGTCACCATTGTAGAGGACGTCACCATTGTAGAGGACGTCTCCATTGTAGAGGACGTCTCCATTGTAGAGGACGTCTCCATTGTAGAGGACGTCTCCATTGTAGAAGACGTCACCGTTGTTGAGGACGTCACCATTGATCACACCTTTGCTTCCACATTGGATAGATATTCTATAAATCTGATGACTGTGGGGTCACCGTGATCTGATTACTGTGGGGTCACCGTGATCTGATTACTGCGGGGTCACCGTGATCTGATTACTGTGGGGTCACCGTGATCTGATTACTGTGGGGTCACCGTGTCACTCTGGGGTCACCGTGATCTGATTACTGTGGGGTCACCGTGTCACTCTGGGGTCACCGTGATCTGATTACTGTGGGGTCACCGTGATCTGATTACTGTGGGGTCACCGTGATCTGATTACTGTGGGGTCACCGTGATCTGATTACTGCGGGGTCACCGTGATCTGATTACTGTGGGGTCACCGGGATCTGATTACTGTGGGGTCACCGTGTCACTCTGGGGTCACCGTGATCTGATTTCACAGTTAAACAATCTATTAATTACACCGATCCTTCACATGATACACCTGACCAGCAGTAGGGGCACACGGGTAAGTGGTTTCTCTTACTTAATTCATAGAACACCATGAAAAACGTGCCCAAAGTAAACAGCCTATTTCTCAGGACCAGATGCTAGAATATGCATATAATTGACAGCTTAGGATAGGAAACACTCTAAAGTTTCCAAAAGTGTCAAAATATTGTCTGTGAGTATAACATAACTGATATTGCAGGCTAAACCCTGAGGAAAATCCAATCAGGAAGTGCATCTTATTTTGAAACCGTTGTGCTCCTATGTATCCCTATTGGCCATTGAAAGGGATATCAACCAGATTCCTTTTTCTACGTATTCCATAAGGTGTCTACGTCTCTTGGACGTAGTTTAATTTACGTATTTGAAAAACACCTTGAGGATTGATTATAAAAAACGTTTGCCATGTTTCTGTCGATATTGTGGATATAATTTTGAATTTTTTTTTCGGCGTTGTCGTGACCGCTATTTCCGGTGGATTTCTCAACATAATGCTACCAACAAACGGAGGTATTTTGGGTATAAAAATAATCTTTAGGAACAAAAGGAACATTTGCTGTCTAACTGGGAGTCTCGTGAGTGAAAACATCCGAAGATCATCAAAGGTAAACGATTAATTTGATTGCTTTTCTGATTTTCGTGACCAAGCTTCCTGCTGCTAGCTGGACATAATGCTATGCTAGGCTATCGATAAACTTACACAAACGCTTGTCTTGCTTTGGCTGTAAAGCATAATTTCAAAATCGGAGATGACAGGGTGATTAACTATATTTCACTTGTGATTTCATGAATATGAATATTTTCTAGTAATATTTTTTGACCGTTGTGCTATGCTAATTAGTGTAGTTGATGACAATTCTCCCGGATCCAAGAGGTTAATGGTTGGTCTCTCTCTCACCTTGTTTTACCAAGGCCAAATATATTTGCAAGAGGTTTGTGTATTTTTGGACCTTTTCTTAGGGGTTCAATCCATGTCTGTTCAAAATATCCTATAAATTCTTTGCAATCTTTATTGATCGACACTGTTAGCATATTGCTTCTCTGGGAAAGTTAGCCCCAAAGCGAGTTTAAATACAATTTCTACAGATTTCTTTTGGTTTTGTTGACCTCTATTCTGTCAGGGTCAAGATGTATACCTTCTCTGTCGTGATAGTCCTTGTCACGGTCGTCCTACTCTTCATCTGAAGAGGAGAGGCGAAAAGGATCAGAGGACCAATACGCGGCGTGGTAAGTGTCCATGGTCAATCTTTAATAAAGAAAGTAGTGAACACTGAACACTATACAAAACCAGTAAACAAAATAACAACCGTGAAGCTAATCATATGGACTGTGCTGAAACAAGCCATCAACATAGACAATCACCCACAAACAAACAGTGCAACCCAGGCTACCTAAGTATGATTCTCAATCAGAGACAACTAATGACACCTGCCTCTGATTGAGAACCATACTAGGCCGAAACATAGAAATGCCCCAAAAACATAGAAAAACAAACAGACTGCCCACCCAACTCACGCCCTGACCATACTAACTAAATACAAAACAAAGGAAATAAAGGTCAGAACGTGACAGTCCTGAATGTATTTGTCTTTGCTCTCCTGATCTGTGACCGATGCAGGGTAGCCTGATGCCATTTGCTTGCATCTCAAAAAGTTATTGATGTACCATTTTAAAAGAGTGTCTGATTTCCTGGAAAAGTTCCCCACTTCAAAGATTTTGGCCACACGATACCCCTCTCTAGAGCCTTAGAGAATTCAACTGTGACCCAAACCCCTGTCAGGGCTCTTTCTTGATCTGAATGATCGCAGGGCTGGTTGTTGTTTTCACTGCAGGTATGACAAAGGGCAAAGAAAAGTTTTCCTTGAGCTCCCTTGTAAGGCCGCACGGGCAGAAACAAACCCCGGGGAGGGTAAACAGTTGCTTTTATCAGACCAAAATAGTTTTGTGGTAAGTCAAAGTCACGGTGAATAATTTCCGGATAGCAAAAGGAACTCATTACATGAGGATAAAGGGATGTAAAATCTACATATCCTATTGTCTCGTCGGGTTGCGCTACATACCTCAATGTCAAAGCATTGGTACGGCCTCAATACAAAGCCTGTCGGGGTTCCAAGGGTTCTGGTGTGTCAAAGCTGGAAAGGAAAGCTCGAACATGAGGATCAGACTTTTTGAGTTCGGTCCACTCATGCTCCACATCACATTCCCTTTCAAACCATAAGTAACCTGTAAAGATTCCAAATTGTCTTGGAACTCCTGGTACATTTCCCAAAAAGTCTTCTGGGTTAGCCTTCTCCCCACTATTCACAGCATGTTGAAAAAAAATGTTTTTATCCTGGGCCAAGTACTCCAACCATCGAATGGACCCGCTAGAGTATGACTTGAATTGGCGTCGGTAGTTGTCAGGTGAGGGAATTGCTATAGAGGATGTAGGCAGATAGTGTGTACGATAGGTTTTCATGCATGCCGATGCAATAGTTGTACAACTCCAGGGGTCAATGCCGGCATCTTTGATTACCTCTTCTCTGAACCTGAAGCATCCGTCACGAAGTATATCCACATCGTTGTCACAGTTTGACTCCATCTCTTTATGGAAAGGTGTTATAATGAACTGTCTCATACCACGTCATGAATCTCTCTCCCTCTATGGGAGACATTTGATCACACCCATACATTTCGGGACTGGGATAAGATCCGATATAATGTAGATTCTCCTCAGATGTGAAGAAATGAGGAAACCAACCTTTCACAGAGTTTTCAAAACCCAAGGCCTCTGGCATTTGAGCCAATCTCATGGGTAAGAAACTTAAACTGTCAATGTATCTCTGGTTGAAGGCGGGGTCTAAAAAAACACAAGATTTTACTACCTTGAACTATGACCCTGGTTGAAGGCGGGGTCTAAAAAACACTAGATTTTACTACCTTGCGCTATGACACTGGGTGCAACGCCTTGTTGTATCAAGGGGTTCAGAAGAACATAGGAATCATAGGCTCTAGAATTGTAAGCTAAAGTGTTTTAGAAAGAGTAATGCACAATTGGGTCCATCTGCTGACCACTTTTCACCCTTGAATGTCGTGGTAGATACAAAAATAGGCAAATTAACACCTGATTGCTGATTAGTTTCAAAATGATGAAACACATATTTCTCTGAATGTTCATCTTCAGCCAAGGGCTGAATATAACACTCGTGTGGCACTTCTTGAACCACTTCAGCGTCTCTGCTTTTCAAAGGCCCTTTACAGATTGGGCAGTGTATGATTCCACACACGTGAGGTTTAGGGCTGTCTATTTTAAGGTTGTAATTGCGATGGCATTTTGGACATTTCCTGTTAACGTCACAACTGCTTACAGATTTACATGCCATGTTTCAATTTTGTGTTTTTC
Organism: Oncorhynchus mykiss; assembly: GCF_057628025.1. Classification (NCBI taxonomy): domain Eukaryota; kingdom Metazoa; phylum Chordata; class Actinopteri; order Salmoniformes; family Salmonidae; genus Oncorhynchus; species Oncorhynchus mykiss. Next base: position 4,309,455 of record NC_143025.1, read on the forward strand.
GTAGCAGTAGGTTGAACGTGCGTTGACAATCTGCACAGGCTGTTAGGTTTAAGGGTTGCATCTGAAAATTTTCATCCTGACATACTCTGAACAGTTATAACGACAAGAGTTCCCCCCCTTTCAGGTGTAGCCGGTATGGCATGATGGACACATAAGGCGCTCCTAAAAACGCTGTGATGTTGGTAATAGCATAATAATGGGTGTTTTGCACATAAAAGTACAGAATCTGAGGATGAGGTTGTGGGCTGTTCTGGACTTTCAAGAGAGCTGAATTAGCTCTACTGTGGTACAAAACAACAATCTTGATGTTCAGAAAGTTTTCAAATGTGACAATGTCAGAGAAAGCCACAGCCTCCTGTATACCTAGACCCACTGCATTCTGGAGCTCCCTAGCCTTTTGTAAAGCCTCTAGATCAGTCACATCCAGGGTTGAGTAAATGTGATAGGCCTATTGCAAAGCATAACTGATTACCAGGATTGTGAACTTTTATGAGATATGCCCTTTTATTGTTTATGATTTCTGATTGCATGAGACTATCCAGTTTCCTTCTCTGACCCCCTCCGCCTCAGGGTTGACGTACAATTTGTGCAACGAGCTCTAGGGTCCTATCAGCTGTGATGGATGAATTAGATTGAACAAGTCGTTCCAGCAGGGCTATAAATTGTTCAAGATCTGCTTCGCCGTTGGGTAAAACAAGAGATACAGTGTTTTGCATACTATCTCCACAAATTTCATGTTGTAAGACATCACGAGGTTCTGCAAAATCTGTAGCCCTTTCTAGAAGTTCGCTCAGAGTATCCAATATCATAACATAAAAAACAACATAATCAAGGTTCTGATTCATCCCTGTGAAATTAAAAAACAGCATAATCAAGGTTCTGTTTCATCCCTGTGAAATTAAAAAACAGCATAATCAAGGTTCTGATTCGTCCCTGTGAAATTAAAAAACAGCATAATCAAGGATCTGATTCATCCCTGTGAAATTAAAAAACAGCATAATCAAGGATCTGATTCATCCCTGTGAAATTAAAAAACAGCATAATCAAGGTTCTGATTCGTCCCTGTGAAATTAAAAAACAGCATAATCAAGGTTCTGATTCATCCCTGTGAAATTAAAAAACAGCATAATCAAGGATCTGATTCATCCCTGTGAAATTAAAAAACAGCATAATCAAGGATCTGATTCATCCCTGTGAAATTAAAAAACAGCCGACTCTCTGTATTGCTGTATTTATTTCTGTAAACAACACAAACACTTCTATCAAAACCATCAACACTGATTTATTACACCATTTTCCAATTCCTCAAAAACATTGTGTGGTTGCTCAGACTCCTCGGACATGGGAGTTTAAGGAGGTGTGTGTGTGTGGCAGGGAGGGTGTTAAGGATGTTGTGCTCTCATTCATTTGGTTAATTAAGGATATGAGTTCTGCCGGTATCTGTGATAACAGCTTTTCAAGTGTCTGAATTATAGGTGGAGATGTCGGCCCTGTCTCATTCATTTGGTTAATTAAGGATATGAGTTCTGCCGGTATCTGTGATAGCAGGTTTTCAAGTGTCTGAATTATAGGTGGAGATGTCGGCCCTGTCTCATTCATTTGGTTAATTAAGGATATGAGTTCTGCCGGTATCTGTGATAGCAGGTTTTCAAGTGTCTGAATTATAGGTGGAGATGTCGGCCCTGTCTCATTAATTTGGTTAATTACGGATATGTGTTCTTTTGGTATTCTGGAAGGATCCATGTTACATTTTTGAATCAGATTGTTGTTTAACAAGCTTTTATGCCAGAAGGATCTAGACTCTATTGACACATTAGAAAAGCAACCATTCGTTGGTGTAGCCGAACCTCTCTGGATTTTAAGAGCCATGTAAAAGGCTGTGAGAAACCTCTTGATCTACTTTAGGATCTGTTGTTTCTACCTCAGAATTGGCTGTATCAAGCTGTTTGGCCACCTCATACATCAACAAATCGTCTACCTCAGAATTGGCTGTATCAAGCTGTTTGGCCACCTCATACATCAACAAATCGTCTACCTCAGAATTGTTATTTACTAAAGCCTTGAAACTATCAGACTTCAATATTCACTCATATTTTACGATGTATGTCCTGGGTGCCGAATTCCTCCTCGACCACGTCCTCTCCACGTATTGGGCATTCTGTGTTGGTGCACGCCTGGGAGGACTCTGAAAGAAAAATATATACAAAATAGGGTATTAAAAATAAAATATATATTATATAAAAATTATATATTAACATATTAACAATATATAGTTAAATGAGCTGTGTTATTTTGACGCTGTTCTGAGGAATCCTGGATACTGCGCCCCTTTCTCGTCTGGCTTTGGAGATTCTGTTTGTATAGATATTGTTGGAGTCTGAAATTAAACATTAGTTGACATTGTTTTAACATATTCTATCAACAAATGTATAATGGGGTCATACCGTATCCATGTTCTTGAATCATTTTCAGACCAGGCGCCCCTCTCGGGCCTTGCTGATTCTGCGATGCACTTGTAACAAAGTAGTGTGATGCGTCTTAGGGGCTAGATTATGTTTGATTGGCTGGATGTTCCAGGGGGGTGTGTCTGTGTGTTAAAGCTGCTTGTGTTGTTTGGAGTTCTGGTAAAGACGTTCGTACAGAATGGTAGAATATCGTCTGTTTCATTACCCTCGTTCAGAGGTAGAGTCCATAATGCTTCAGGTCTTCAAAAGGGTACTGGAGTGCTTAGTTAGTAGGCAGCTGAAGGCCTCCAAGAAAACAACTTCTTTAATGGATGCAGTCAGGCTTTAGGTCTGGACACAGCACTGTTTCAGCAACATGGAGGGTTTTACATGGATGCAGTCAGGCTTTAGGTCTGGCCACAGCACTGTTTCAGCAACATGGAGGGTTTTACATGGATGCAGTCAGGCTTTAGGTCTGGACACAGCACTGTTTCAGCAACATGGAGGGTTTTACATGGATGCAGTCAGGCTTTAGGTCTGGACACAGCACTGTTTCAGCAACATGGAGGGTTTTACATGGATGCAGTCAGGCTTTAGGTCTGGACACAGCACTGTTTCAGCTACATGGAGGGTTTTACATTAATGCAGTCAGGCTTTAGGTCTGGACACAGCACTGTTTCAGCAACATGGAGGGTTTTACATGGATGCAGTCAGGCTTTAGGTCTGGACACAGCACTGTTTCAGCAACATGGAGGGTTTTACATGGATGCAGTCAGGCTTTAGGTCTGGACACAGCACTGTTTCAGCTACATGGAGGGTTTTACATGGATGCAGTCAGGCTTTAGGTCTGGACACAGCACTGTTTCAGCTACATGGAGGGTTTTACATGGATGCAGTCAGGCTTTAGGTCTGGACACAGCACTGTTTCAGCAACATGGAGGGTTTTACATGGATGCAGTCAGGCTTTAGGTCTGGACACAGCACTGTTTCAGCAACATGGAGGGTTTTACATGGATGCAGTCAGGCTTTAGGTCTGGACACAGCACTGTTTCAGCTACATGGAGGGTTTTACATGGATGCAGTCAGGCTTTAGGTCTGGACACAGCACTGTTTCAGCAACATGGAGGGTTTTACATGGATGCAGTCAGGCTTTAGGTCTGGACACAGCACTGTTTCAGCTACATGGAGGGTTTTACATGGATGCAGTCAGGCTTTAGGTCTGGACACAGCACTGTTTCAGCTACATTGAAGGTTTTACATGACATCCACTGTGCTCTTGACAAGAAGTGTGTCTGTCTTTGTTGATTTTTCGAAGGCTTTTGACACTGTGGACCGTGCTGTGTTAGTGCAAAAGTAAAAATGTTGTGATTGGTTAATAAATTAATTAATAAATTACCTATCAAATCGTACACAATGTGTAATGGCGGATTATGAAATCTGAGTCCATAGAGTTGTGCTCAGGTGTTCCGCAAGGTTCTATTTTGGGACCAATGTTGTTCCTTTTGTATATCAACAACACTGGGGATCTTAATGAAACAGCGGATGTTCATTTTTATACAGATGATACTGTTCTGTATTCAAGTGGTAGTAGGTTATCTTTATCTTTTGAAAATGCCCAAAGAGCATTTAACATCATACAACTGAATCTGAATGATTTGAAGCTGGTTCTGAATTTCAGATGCCAGGCATGTTACTAATCATGTCATTGCTACAATGGCTGGACATACTATACAGCAAGTCAAAGTGTACAACTATTTGGGTGAGTGGGTTGATGACAAGCTGAGCTTCACTGTTCATGTGGAGAACTTGATCAGGAAGCTCAAGCTGAAAATAGGTTTTTATTACCGGCATGAGGCTTGTTTTTCTCTGGAGGCCAGGAAGGAGCTGGTACGATGTACATTACTGGCATCAGGCTTGTTTTTCTCTGGAGGCCAGGAAGGAGCTGGTATGATGTACATTACTGGCATCAGGCTTGTTTTTCTCTGGAGGCCAGGAAGGAGCTGGTATGATGTACATTACTGGCATCAGGCTTGTTGTTCTCTGGAGGCCAGGAAGGAGCTGGTATGATGTACATTAGTGGCATCAGGCTTGTTTTTCTCTGGAGGCCAGGAAGGAGCTGGTATGATGTACATTACTGGCATCAGGTTTGTTTTTCTCTGGAGGCCAGGAAGGAGCTGGTATGATGTACATTACTGGCATCAAGCTTGTTTTTCTCTGGAGGCCAGGAAGGAGCTGGTATGATGTACATTACTGGCATCAGGCTTGTTTTTCTCTGGAGGCCAGGAAGGAGCTGGTATGATGTACATTACTGGCATGAGGCTTGTTTTTCTCTGGATGCCAGGAAGGAGCTGGTATGATGTACATTACTGGCATCAGGAGGCCAGGAAGGAGCTGGTATGATGTACATTACTGGCATCAGGCTTGTTGTTCTCTGGAGGCCAGGAAGGAGCTGGTATGATGTACATTACTGGCATCAGGCTTGTATTTCTCTGGAGGCCAGGAAGGAGCTGGTATGATGTACATTACTGGCATCGGGCTTGATTTTCTCTGGAGACCAGGAAGGAGCTGGTATGATGTACATTACTGGCATCAGGCTTGTATTTCTCTGGAGGCCAGGAAGGAGCTGGTATGATGTACATTACTGGCATGAGGCTTGTTTTTCTCTGGAGGCCAGGAAGGAGCTGGTACGATGTACATTACTGGCATGAGGCTTGTTTTTCTCTGGAGCCCAGGAAGGAGCTGGTATGATGTACATTACTGGCATCAGGCTCTGGAGGCCTGGAAGGAGCTGGTATGATGTACATTACTGGCATCAGGCTTGTTTTTCTCTGGAGGCCAGGAAGGAGCTGGTATGATGTACATTACTGGCGGTTTTAGATTTTAGTGATGTTATATATATGCAGGCCTCAGCCACGACCCTGAGAGCACTTGATTCAGTGTATCATGCAGCCCTCAGGTTCTTTACAAATCAGAAACGTCTAACACATCATTGTGATCTCTACAGCGCTGTTGGCTGGTGGTCATCTACCTTGCGTAGGTTTAAACACTGATATACACTGATTTATAAGGCCATATTGTAGGTTTAAACACTGGTATGAAAATCTATACAGGTACTGTATGTAGAACCAGAGTAAAGACCAGTATGGACTATCAATACAGATACTGTATGTAGAACCATAGTAAAGACCAGTATGGACTATCAATACAGATACTGTATGTAGAACCATAGTAAAGACCAGTATGGACTATCAATACAGATACTGTATGTAGAACCATAGTAAAGACCAGTATGGACTATCAATACAGATACTGTATGTGGAACCATAGTAAAGACCAGTATGGACTATCAATACAGATACTGTATGTGGAACCATAGTAAAGACCAGTATGGACTATCAATACAGATACTGTCTGTAGAACCATAGTAAAGACCAGTATGGACTATCAATACAGATACTGTATGTGGAACCATAGTAAAGACCAGTATGGACTATCAATACAGATACTGTATGTGGAACCATAGTAAAGACCAGTATGGACTATCAATACAGATACTGTATGTGGAACCATAGTAAAGACCAGTATGGACTATCAATACAGGTACTGTATGTAGAACCATAGTAAAGACCAGTATGGACTATCAATGCAAAGTGATCATTTAGAATGAGACCCAGTTCAATGAGAGGAAGTCTTAACAGAACTGGGGGATGACAGACAGGAAGTGGGGGGGTGGAGATCTAATATATTTTGTGCCAAACACTAAAGCATGATATTGTAATAAATCTACACCCTATTCCCTACGTAGAACACTACTTTAGACCTGGTCAGAAGCACCGTAGTGCACTACGTAGGGAATAGGGAACCATTTGGAACAGAGACAGTAATTCCCCTGAACATCTTCCTCTTCCTCATCTGGTTTCTTGAACAGCCCTTCACCTCTTCCTCCCCTCCTCCCTTTTCATTCTATTCTATCAGCCACACCACTAGCTCACCTCCACACAATACATTTACAAGTTAAAGACACACCTTGGAATAAATAACAAAGGAAAACTATTACTAGATGAAGTTGAGTGTTTTTTATTATTTCCCATCACCATAAATCATATTTAATCACTGAACAGTAGCAGACCTAACTTCATCTGTTCCTGACTCTGGATAGTGGATTAAAAAGACCATCAATCTCCAATGATATTAAAGTACTATTCTGAACATTACTGATATACTGAGTGAAAAGTCAAGATATCTGCTGGTTTTATTGTTTGGTCAACAGCACCACCTGCTGGACAGGTTTAATGTTGCTGGACTGAGCAGTATGGGAGGATGAAAGATGACACATTTAGGGCCGGTTTCCTGGACATCTACATTGAACATACTGTTTAGTCCAGGACTAGGATTCATCTGTGTCTGGGAAACCAGACCATATAGTTTAGTAGAAAGTAAGTGATACCAGCTTGTAGTGGGCTGACTAGTCCTGAATTGTCCTTTAGTTCCTGGACCATTTTCCATGCAGCTCCAGGTGACAGAGAACACATCAATTAGGACCGAGCCAACAAGCTGATCAATGATACAGAGGAGAATTACATAGAGACAGAGAACCAACTGAGAAAACATATCAATGGTTCTGAATGACAACCAATATACATCAACACCAGACATCATGATTCATGGAAATGTACAAGATTAAAACATTGTATTGAATTTTAATTAATAACAAATCAGTTTACAGTTTAACCAGCTCAGCTATAGACTACACCAGCATGACTAGTATCTATGTGGACCCTACTACAGTTTAACCAGCTCAGCTATAGACTACACCAGCATGACTAGTATCTATGTGGACCCTACTACAGTTTAACCAGCTCAGCTATAGACTACACCAGCATGACTAGTATCTATGTGGACCCTACTACAGTTTAACCAGCTCAGCTATAGACTACACCAGCATGACTAGTATCTATGTGGACCCTACTACAGTTTAACCAGCTCAGCTATAGACTACACCAGCATGACTAGTATCTATGTGGACCCTACTACAGTTTAACCAGCTCAGCTATAGACTACACCAGCATGACTAGTATCTATGTGGACCCTACTACAGTTTAACCAGCTCAGCTATAGACTACACCAGCATGACTAGTATCTATGTGGACCCTACTACAGTTTAACCAGCTCAGCTATAGACTACACCAGCATGACTAGTATCTATGTGGACCCTACTACAGTTTAACCAGCTCAGCTATAGACTACACCAGCATGACTAGTATCTATGTGGACCCTACTACAGTTTAACCAGCTCAGCTATAGACTACACCAGCATGACTAGTATCTATGTGGACCCTACTACAGTTTAACCAGCTCAGCTATAGACTACACCAGCATGACTAGTATCTATGTGGACCCTACTACAGTTTAACCAGCTCAGGTATAGACTACACCAGCATGACTAGTATCTATGTGGACCCTACTACAGTTTAACCAGCTCAGCTATAGACTACACCAGCATGACTAGTATCTATGTGGACCCTACTACAGTTTAACCAGTTCAGCTATAGACTACACCAGCATGACTAGTATCTATGTGGACCCTACTACAGTTTAACCAGCTCAGCTATAGACTACACCAGCATGACTAGTATCTATGTGGACCCTACTACAGTTTAACCAGCTCAGCTATAGACTACACCAGCATGACTAGTATCTATGTGGACCCTACTACAGTTTAACCAGCTCAGCTATAGACTACACCAGCATGACTAGTATCTATGTGGACCCTACTACAGTTTAACCAGCTCAGCAGAACCAGTGAGAGCAAAACAATATTCAATCCCAAACCCAGGATAGAGGGGCTGAGTGAATGTGGTCTGGACTCTGTGGAGGAGGGTCATTGTGTCAGAGACACTGTAGAAGGACAGAGTACCTGCCTTGTGATCCAGGTACACTCCTACTCTGGAGGACTGAGGGCCTGATACTTTAGTCACAACATTATTGTGTCTGAAACAATAATCCCCACTATAGTACTGTAAACTCCAGGACTTGTTGTTTCCAAATCCACCATCATTACCTCTCTCTGTTCTGCTGATGTCTTTATATGAGACTGCTGTAACAACATCCCCACTCCACTCCACCTCCCAGTAACAGCGTCCAGACAGACCCTCTCTACACAGAACCTGCCTGTATTTGGTGAATCTGTCTGGATGGTCAGGATATGGTTGGACCCTACTACAGTTTAACCAGCTCAGCCGAACCAGAGAGATAAAACCCAGGATAGAGGGGCTGAGTGAATGTGGTCTGGACTCTGTGGAGGAGGGTCATTGTGTCAGAGACACTGTAGAAGGACAGAGTACCTGCCTTGTGATCCAGGTACACTCCTACTCTGGAGGACTGAGGGCCTGATACTTTAGTCACAAGATTATTGTGTCTGAAACAATAACCACCTCTATAGTACTCTAAACTCCAGGACTTGCTATTGTGTCCAAATCCACCATCATCCTCTGTTCTGCTGATGTCTTTATATGAGACTGCTGTATCAACAACATAACCAGTCCTCTCCACCTCCCAGTAACAGCGTCCAGACAGACCCTCTCTACACAGAACCTGGTACCAGTAGGTGAATCTGTCTGGATGGTCAGGATATGGTTGGACTTGGTCTGTACAGGTCACCTTTCTGTTCCCTTTAGACAGAGAGAGGAGTGTGCCTGCTGTGTTTGGGTCCAGTGTGAGCTGACAGGAATCTGGGAGAAGAGCAGAGACCAATGAGGGGAGTCAGAACAATAAGTTAAGTCAGATACTGTATCTACCCTGTCTTTGATTAGAGCACAGCAGAGATCAAATCAGAGAAATATGAGGAGTCAGATAGATACCCAGTCTTTGATTAGATCTACTATTGCTATATATTTCTAGAGGGATTGTTAGGAGTGTCAGTAAAAAGAGACTGTTAGTTACTTCACAATAAAGAGACTCACATTGTAACAACTGTTCTCTGGTCTTGGGCTCTGGAGGCAGTACAACATCCACTATATTCACTACAGACACACAAACACATTGAAAGAGAGAGGGAATGTTAAGATCAGACCATATTCCACATGTATATGACTAGTAGGGAACTTTCAATGGTCTAAAGTTGATGTTCTTATTGTTTTCAACACACCTGTAGTGGAGATCTTGGTCCATTCTCCTTTAAGGAAGTCTTCTAGTTTCTCTCTCAGTTCAGACACAGTCTTACTCACATCTCCAAAGTACTGAAGAGGACGGACAACGATGCTGGGTAAGTCTGAAGATACACTGATACTGGAGAGAGACTGATACCTCTGGAGAGAGAGAGAGAGAGAGAGACTGATAACTCTGGAGAGAGAGAGAGAGAGAGAGAGAGACTGATAACTCTGGAGAGAGAGAGAGAGAGAGAGAGACTGATAACTCTGGAGAGAGAGAGAGAGAGACTGATATCTCTGGAGAGAGAGAGACAGAGAGAGACTGATAATTTTAGTCATGAGAAAACAAAAAGATAATTACTTGACACATTGGAAAGAATTAACAAAAGAACAGAGCAAACTAGAATGCTATTTGGCCCTACACAGAGAGTACACAGCGGCAGAATACCTGACCACTGTGACTGACCCAAAATTAAGGAAAGCTTTGACTATGTACAGACTGTTGACAGACATGGCTCTCAAGAGAAGACAGGCTAGAAATTCCACAGTGTGCCATCACAGCAGCAAGATTTGTGACCTGTTGCCACGAAAAAAGGGCAACCAGTGAAGAACACACACCATTGTAAATACAACCCATATTTATGCTTATTTATTTTATCTTGTGTCCTTTAACCATTTGTACATTGTTAAAACACTATATATATAATATGACATTTGTAATGTCTTTATTGTTTTGAAACGTCTCTATGTGTAATGTCTACTGTTAATTTTTATTGTTTATTTCACTTTATATATTCACTTTATATATTATCTACCTCACTTGCTTTGGCAATGTTAACACATGTTTCCCATGTCAAAAAGCCCTTGAATTGAATTGAATTGAGAGGGACGGACAGAGAGAGAGAGAGAGAGAGAGAGAGAGAGAATTAGAGAGAGAGAGAGAGAGAGAGAGAGAGGGACAGAGAGAGAGAGAGAGAGGGATGGACAGAGAGAGAGAGAGGGATGGACAGAGAGAGAGAGGGACGGACAGAGAGAGAGAACGATGGACAGAGAGAGAACGACGGACAGAGAGAGAACGACGGACAGAGCGAGAGAGGGAAGGACAGAGAGAGACGGACAGAGAGAGAGAGGGGCGGACAGAGAGAGAGGGACGGACAGAGAGAGAGGGACGGACAGAGAGAGAGAGAGACAGAGAGAGAGGGGCGGACAGAGAGAGAGGGACGGACAGAGAGAGAGGGACGGACAGAGAGAGAGAGAGACAGAGAGAGAGGGGCGGACAGAGAGAGAGGGGCGGACAGAGAGAGAGGGACGGACAGAGAGAGAGGGACGGACAGAGAGAGAGAGAGGCGGACAGAGAGAGAGGGGCGGACAGAGAGAGAGGGGCGGACAGAGAGAGAGAGAGGCGGACAGAGAGAGAGGGACGGACAGAGAGAGAGAGGGACGGACAGAGAGACAGAGGGACGGACAGAGAGAGAGAGGGACGGACAGAGAGAGAGAGGGACGGACAGAGAGAGAGAGGGACGGACAGAGAGAGAGAGGGAAAGAAAGAGAGAGAGAGGGACGAACAGAGAGAGAGGGACGAACAGAGAGAGAGGGACGGACAGAGAGAGAGGGACGGACAGAGAGAGAGGGACGGACAGAGAGAGAGAGAGGCGGACAGAGAGAGGGGGCGGACAGAGAGAGAGGGGCAGACAGAGAGAGAGGGGCGGACAGAGAGAGAGGGGCTTACAGAGAGAGAGGGGCGGACAGAGAGAGAGAGAGAGGTACGGAGAGAGAGGGGCGGACAGAGGGAGAGAGGGGCGGAGAGACGGAGAGAGGGGCGGAGAGACGGAGAGAGGGGCGGAGAGAGAGAGAGAGGGGCGGACAGAGAGAGAGAGGGACGGACAGAGAGAGAGAGGGGCGGACAGAGAGAGAGAGGGGCGGACAGAGAGAGAGAGGGGCGGACAGAGAGAGAGAGGGGCGGACAGAGAGAGAGAGGGGCGGACAGAGAGAGAGAGGGGCGGACAGAGAGAGAGAGGGGCGGACAGAGAGAGAGAGGGGCGGACAGAGAGAGAGAGGGGCGGACAGAGAGAGAGAGGGACGGACAGAGAGAGAGAGGGACGGACAGAGAGAGAGAGGGGCGGACAGAGAGAGAGAGGGGCGGACAGAGAGAGAGAGGGGCGGACAGAGAGAGAGAGGGACGGACAGAGAGAGAGAGGGACGGACAGAGAGAGAGAGGGACGGACAGAGAGAGAGAGGGACGGACAGAGAGAGAGAGGGACGGACAGAGAGAGAGGGACAGACAGAGAGAGAGGGACAGACAGAGAGAGAGGGACAGACAGAGAGAGGGACAGACAGAGAGAGAGGGACAGACAGAGAGAGAGGGACAGACAGAGAGAGAGGGACAGACAGAGAGAGAGGGACAGACAGAGAGAGAGGGACAGACAGAGAGAGAGGGACAGACAGAGAGAGAGGGACAGACAGAGAGAGAGGGACAGACAGAGAGAGAGGGCGGACAAAGAGAGGGCGGACAAAGAGAGGAACGGACAGAGAGAGAGAGGGACGGACAGAGAGAGAGGGAATGGACAGAGAGAGAGAGGCGGACAGAGAGAGGGAACGGACAGAGAGAGAGAGGGACGGACAGAGAGAGAGAGGGACGGACAGAGAGAGAGAGAGACTGATAACTCTGGAGAGAGAGAGAGAGAGACTGATATCTCTGGAGAGAGAGAGACAGAGACAGAGAGAGACTGATAACTTTAGTCATGAGAAAACAAAAAGATAATTACTTGACACATTGGAAAGAATTAACAAAAGAACAGAGCAAACTAGAATGCTATTTGGCCCTACACAGAGAGTACACAGCGGCAGAATACCTGACCACTGTGACTGACCCAAAATTAAGGAAAGCTTTGACTATGTACAGACTGTTGACAGACATGGCTCTCAAGAGAAGACAGGCTATGTGCTCACTGCCCACAAAATGAGGTGGAAACTGAGCTGCACTTCCTAACCTCCTGCCCAATGTATGACCATATTAGAGAGACATATTTCCCTCAGATTACACAGATCCACAAAGAATTCGAAAACAAATCCAATTTTGAAAAACTCCCATATCTACTGGGTGAAATTCCACAGTGTGCCATCACAGCAGCAAGATTTGTGACCTGTTGCCACGAAAAAAGGGCAACCAGTGAAGAACACACACCATTGTAAATACAACCCATATTTATGCTTATTTATTTTATCTTGTGTCCTTTAACCATTTGTACATTGTTAAAACACTATATATATAATATGACATTTGTAATGTCTTTATTGTTTTGAAACGTCTCTATGTGTAATGTCTACTGTTAATTTTTATTGTTTATTTCACTTTATATATTCACTTTATATATTATCTACCTCACTTGCTTTGGCAATGTTAACACATGTTTCCCATGTCAAAAAGCCCTTGAATTGAATTGAATTGAGAGGGACGGACAGAGAGAGAGAGAGAGAGAGAGAGAGAGAGAGAGAGAGAGAGAGAATTAGAGAGAGAGAGAGAGAGAGAGAGAGAGAGGGACAGAGAGAGAGAGAGAGAGGGATGGACAGAGAGAGAGAGAGGGATGGACAGAGAGAGAGAGGGACGGACAGAGAGAGAGAACGATGGACAGAGAGAGAACGACGGACAGAGAGAGAACGACGGACAGAGCGAGAGAGGGAAGGACAGAGAGAGACGGACAGAGAGAGAGAGGGGCGGACAGAGAGAGAGGGACGGACAGAGAGAGAGGGACGGACAGAGAGAGAGAGAGACAGAGAGAGAGGGGCGGACAGAGAGAGAGGGACGGACAGAGAGAGAGGGACGGACAGAGAGAGAGAGAGACAGAGAGAGAGGGGCGGACAGAGAGAGAGGGGCGGACAGAGAGAGAGGGACGGACAGAGAGAGAGGGACGGACAGAGAGAGAGAGAGGCGGACAGAGAGAGAGGGGCAGACAGAGAGAGAGGGGCGGACAGAGAGAGAGAGAGGCGGACAGAGAGAGGGACGGACAGAGAGAGAGAGGGATGGACAGAGAGACAGAGGGACGGACAGAGAGAGAGAGGGACGGACAGAGAAAGAGAGGGACGGACTAGAGAGAGAGAGGGACGGACAGAGAGAGAGAGGGACGGACAGAGAGAGAGAGGGAAAGAAAGAGAGAGAGAGGGACGAACAGAGAGAGAGGGACGAACAGAGAGAGAGGGACGGACAGAGAGAGAGGGACGGACAGAGAGAGAGGGACGGACAGAGAGAGAGAGAGGCGGACAGAGAGAGAGGGGCGGACAGAGAGAGAGGGGCGGACAGAGAGAGAGGGGCGGACAGAGAGAGAGGGGCGGACAGAGAGAGAGGGGCGGACAGAGAGAGAGAGAGGTACGGAGAGAGAGGGGCGGACAGAGGGAGAGAGGGGCGGAGAGACGGAGAGAGGGGCGGAGAGACAGAGAGAGGGGCGGAGAGAGAGAGAGAGGGGCGGACAGAGAGAGAGAGGGGCAGACAGAGAGAGAGAGGGACGGACAGAGAGAGAGAGGGGCGGACAGAGAGAGAGAGGGGCGGACAGAGAGAGAGAGGGGCGGACAGAGAGAGAGAGGGGCGGACAGAGAGAGAGAGGGGCGGACAGAGAGAGAGAGGGGCGGACAGAGAGAGAGAGGGGCGGACAGAGAGAGAGAGGGACGGACAGAGAGAGAGAGGGACGGACAGAGAGAGAGAGGGGCGGACAGAGAGAGAGAGGGGCGGACAGAGAGAGAGAGGGACGGACAGAGAGAGACAGGGACGGACAGAGAGAGAGAGGGACGGACAGAGAGAGAGAGGGACGGACAGAGAGAGAGAGGGACGGACAGAGAGAGAGGGACAGACAGAGAGAGAGGGACAGACAGAGAGAGAGGGACAGACAGAGAGAGGGACAGACAGAGAGAGAGGGACAGACAGAGAGAGAGGGACAGACAGAGAGAGAGGGACAGACAGAGAGAGAGGGACAGACAGAGAGAGAGGGACAGACAGAGAGAGAGGGACAGACAGAGAGAGAGGGACAGACAGAGAGAGAGGGACAGACAGAGAGAGAGGGCGGACAAAGAGAGGGCGGACAAAGAGAGGAACGGACAGAGAGAGAGAGGGACGGACAGAGAGAGAGGGAATGGACAGAGAGAGAGAGGCGGACAGAGAGAGGGAACGGACAGAGAGAGAGAGGGACGGACAGAGAGAGAGAGGGACGGACAGAGAGAGAGAGGGACGGACAGAGAGAGAGGGACGGACAGAGAGAGAGGGACGGACAGACAGAGAGAGGGAGAGACCGACAGAGAGAGGGAGAGACCGACAGAGAGGGAAAGAGGGACAGACAGGGAAAGAGAGAGAGACAGGACAACATAATGATTGAGATGAATAGTTTCACATGAAGTTAATTTCATATCACATGTAACAAGACAGTTTAGTTACCTGGAGGAAATGGATGTGGTCCTCTGTGTGTGAGAGCTGCTCCAGCTCAGTGCTTCTCTTCCTCAGCTCAGCTATCTCCTGCTTCAGTTGCTCCAGGAGTCCTTCAGCTTGACTCACTTGAGCCTTCTCTTGGGCTCTGATCAGCTCCTTCACCTCAGAGCTCCTTCTCTCAATGGAGCGGATCAGCTCAGTAAAGATCTGATCACTGTCCTCCACTGCTGACTGTGCAGAGCGCTGGAGAGAGAGAGAGAGACAGAGAGAGAGAGAGAGAGAGAGAGAGGAAAGCTTTGACTATGTACAGACTCAGTGAGCATAGCCTTGCTATTGAGAAAGGCCGCCGTAGGCAGACATGGCTCTCAAGAGAAGACAGGCTATGTGCTCACTGCCCACAGAATGAGGTGGAAACTGAGCTGCACTTCATAACCTCCTGCCCAATGTATGGCCATATTAGAGATACATATTTCCCTCAGATTACACAGATCCACAAAGAATTCGAAAACAAATCCAAATTTGAAAAACTCCCATATCTACTGGGTGAAATTCCACAGTGTGCCATCACAGCAGCAAGATTTGTGACCTGTTGCCACGAGAAAAGGGCAACCAGTGAAGAACACACACCATTGTAAATACAACCCATATTTATGCTTATTTATTTTATCTTGTGTCCTTTAACCATTTGTACATTGTTAAAACACTGTATATATATATATATATATATATATATATATATATATATATAATATGACATTTGTAATGTCTTTATTGTTTTGAAACCTCTGTATGTGTAATGTCTACTGTTAATTTTTGTTGTTTTTCACTTTATATATTCACTTTGTATGTTGTCTACCTCACTTGCTTTGGCAATGTTAACACATGTTTCCCATGCCAATAAAGCCCTTGAATTGAATTGAATTGAGAGAGAGTACAGGTCAGGATCAGATGAGCTCCTGCATTTTTCAGCATTTTCTTAAAAAAAGATAGATTAGAAGTTAGATAAACTTGGATTTTTTGTCAGGAACACATACTGGATTCTACCCTCTTCAACATAACCCCTACTTCAAATTAAACTTAAAACCTACAACCTGATTTTGGACGGAATTACCTGGAAGGTTCACAACTACCAAGATTTATTTCTCTATACAGCAAATTCTCTGGAAAACAACAGAAACCTGAAAACACCATCCAACCTGGAACTGAGTGAGTAATGTTTAGTCTGAAACAATATTTTATTTCCAAAAGCCAAGAAGAAAAATACACAACATTACTTTATAAGGACTGAATTCTAACATAATTCTGCCAAGCTGATACAGCTTCAACTAGCACTGACGTGTCAAGTGAGAGGTGTCAAAGTCCATTAGCCCAACAATGGCAGGAGAGTCACACAGTCTACCCCAACCAAATGGAGAGGCCTTAGAAGCTCCCTCCCGCTGTTCAGAGGTAATTACAGTACCCTTTGCATGTAAAGAATGATAAAGCAAGAAAAGATTACAAAATGAAGCTCCTTATCGAAAATCATTGAAATGAAGGACAAATTCACCCAGCTGGAGATAAGGCAGGTGGAGCTGGAACAGCAGGTGATTACACTTCAGTCAGCACAGACCCAGACAACAGTTCAGCACAACAACACCCCCTTAACCAGACCCGGAGAGCTGGAGGTGGACAGAGACATATCTGCACTCTGGACAGTGGTGAGACAACTTCAACAGGAGAAAGAGGAGCAGAACAGAGCATTAGAGGAGAGGATCAGACTGCTGGTGGAGGAGAGGTTGAGGGGGATGGAGGAGAGGGTGAGGGGGCGGAGTGTGACAGAGAACAATCCACTAGAGAAGTGGCCACCCCCACAGAGAAGCCAGCAGAACAGCCCACCTCAGCACCTGACAAAAGTCTCAACACCACAGCAGAACAGTCCACACCAGACCCTGACCATAGAGTCGACATCACAGCAGAACAGATAAATGAGGAACCCCAAGCCCAGCGGCTCTCACCCCCTCTGAGCACCCCCCCTGTCAGCCACCCTGATAGCCCTTCTGACAACCCCTCCACACCCACTGAGGACAAACACAAGACACAGATTGTACAACTTATGGACTCAAATGGGAAATATATAGAAGATAAAAAACTTTCTGTCTAAACTCTGGTGTCCAAACACCCAGGGCGCCCTCGACCTTCTGTCTGAGGACCAACTAGGTTCACCCAGCCACATAATAATACACACAGGCACAAACGACCTGAGAGCACAGCAGGAAAGGGTGGCCACAGCACTGAAGGGAGTGATTGAAAAGGCTTCTTCTACTTTCCCCAACGCACAAGTGGTTATCTCCACCCTGCTACCACGAAAAGACTTCGACCCTGCCACAATACAGCGGGTAAACGCAAGTATTTCCCGTGACTGTGCCTCAAAACCAAATGTTTTCCTGGCCCACCACTCCACCCTGGACTTGAACAGCCTCTATGACCAGGTCCACCTCTACAAGGCAGCAGTGCCCACCTTTGCCCAGACTCTAAAGGACATCGCCCTCAAACGTATCCCCAACACTTCACACAGGAGCAACAGATCAATAGACACTCTCCCAGACCTGCAGGACCCCCCCCTGGACCTACACATAGAGGACCCACGCCAAGAGGAATTACATCCAGACCACAGTACACCCAGACACATCCACACCCCCACCCCAACCAATCAACACCCCCCCACGTCAACCATGCCCACACCCCATTTAGGCCCCCTCAGATCAGACCTATGCCACTCCTGCCCACCCCATGCACCCCACCCCCACAAAGAGGGCCTCAACATGGAAGCCACACATACACCCAGGTAGTGAGCGGGCAAACAGTCCCAACCCCCACTCTCACACTCGCCCAAGCCAATGGCATGTACCAGATGCTCAGCAGGCTCTGCTCACACTTACTGGCCTGAGGCCAAACCACAACCAACAACATTGGACACTCTATGGAACAAAAAGCCTTCACTATATCATCCTGGAATATCTAAGGCCTGAGGTCATCTGCCTTTGGCCTAAAGAGCAGAAACCCGGATTTCACCAAAGAAATCGGTAATACAGACATTGTCATCCTGCGAGAAACCTGGTATAGAGGAGACAGACCCACTGATTGCCTTCTAGGTTACAGAGAGCTGATAGTCCCATCCACCAAACTACCAGGTGTGAAACAGGGAAGGGACTCAGGGGGTATGCTAATTTGGTATAGAGCAGACCTAACTCACTCCATTAAATTAATCAAAACAGGAACATTCTACATTTGGCTAGAAATTCAAAAGGAAATTATCCTAACAGAGAAAAATGTCCTCCTGTGTGCTACCTATATCCCCCCACTAGAATCCCCATATTTTAATGAAGACAGCTTCTCCATCCTGCAGGGGGAAATCAATAATTTCCAGGCCCAGGGACATGTACTAGTCTGTGGCGACCTAAATGCCAGAACCGGACAAGAACCTGACACCCTCAGCACACAGGGGGACAAACACCTGCCTGGAGGTGACAGCATTCCCTCCCACATATGCCCCCCCTAGGCACAACTATGACAACATAACCAACAAAAATGGGTCACAACTCCTGCAGCTCTGTCGCACGCTGGGTATGTACATAGTCAACGGTAGGCTTCGAGGGGACTCCTATGGTAGGTACATCTATAGCTCATCTCTTGGCAGTAGTACTGTAGACTACTTTATCACTGACCTCAACCCAGAGTCTCTCAGAGCGTTCACAGTCAGCCCACTGACACCCCTATCAGACCACAGCAAAATCACAGTCTACTTAAACAGAGCAATACTCAATCATGAGGCATCAAAGCCAAAGGAACTGAGTAACATTAAGAAATGCTATAGATGGAAGGAATGCAGTTTGGAAACCTACCAAAAAACAATTAGGCAACAACAAATTCAATCCCTTTTAGACAATTTCCTGGGTAAAAACATCCACTGTAATAGTGAAGGTGTAAACCTGGCAGTAGAAAATCTTAACAGTAAATTTGACCTCTCAGCTTACCTATCAAATCTAAAAATCTCAAATAGAAAACCGAAGAAAATTAACAACAATGACAAATGATTTGATGAAGAATGCAAAAATCTAAGAAAGAAATTGAGAAACCTGTCCAACCAAAAACATAGAGACCCGGAAAACCTGAGTCTGCGCCTTCACTATGGTGAATCACTAAAACAATACAGAAATACACTACGGAAAAAGAAGGAACAACACGTCAGAAATCAGCTCAATGCAATTGAAGAATCCATAGACTCTAACCACTTCTGGGAAAATCGGAAAACACTAAACAAACAACAACACGAAGAATTATCTATCCAAAATGGAGATGTATGGGTAAACCACTTCTCCAATCTTTTTGGCTCTATAACAAAGAATAAAGAGCAAAAACATATACATGATCAAATACAGATCTTAGAATCATCTATTAAAGACTACCAGAACCCACTGGATTCTCCAAATACATTGAATGAGTGACAGGACAAAATAAAAACCCTCCAACCCAAAAAGGCCTGTGGTGTTGATGGTATCCTCAATGAAATGATCAAATATACAGACAACAAATTCCAATTGGCTATACTAAAACTCTTTAACATCATACTTAGCTCTAGCATCTTCCCCAATATTGTGAACCAAGGACTGATCACCCCAATCCACAAAAGTGGAGACAAATTTGACCCCAATAACTACCGTGGAATATGCGTCAACAGTAACCTTGGGAAAATCCTCTGCATTATCATTAACAGCAGACTCGTACATTTCCTCAATGAAAACAATGTACTGAGCAAATGTCAAATTGGCTTTTTACCAAATTACCGTACAACAGACCATGTATTCACCCTGCACACCCTAATTGACAACCAAACAAACCAAAACAGAATTAGGCCGATAACCCTAACCCTAACCCTAACCCTAACCCTAACCCTAACCCTGAACAACCTGAACGAGATGTAAACAAAAGAATTAGCGTAGCCGGCGCTACACAAAACGCTGAAATAAAATATAAAACATGCCTTACCTTTGACGAGCTTCTTTGTTGGCACTCCAATATGTCCCATAAACATCACAATTGGTCCTTTTTTTCGAATAATTCCGTCCATGTATACCCACAATGTCCATTTATAAAGCCCGTTTTGATCCAGAAAAAAACAGCTTTCCAAAACGCAACGTCATTACAAAACATTTGACATCAAAAGTTGCCTATAAACTTTGCCAAAATATTTCAAACTACTTTTGTAATCCAACTTTAGGTATTTTTAAACGTTAATAATCGATCAAATTGTTGACGGGTTGATCTGATTTCAAAAACAGCAAGTCAACAATACATGCACGATTTTCTCTCTTACATAATCCACAGTGTAACCCCTCTGCCTCTTCTTCATTTCACCAATGATTAACTTCAACCCAAAGACTGGTGACATCCTGTGGAAGTTGTAGGAACTGTAAACTGGGCGCTATCTAATTTCCCTTGACAAAGACAATTCAGGCAACTGCCAGAGTGATTTTTTTTTTCTGAACAGTTTTTCCTTGGGGTTTTGCCTGCTACATAAGTTCTGTTATAGTCACAGACATGATTGAACCAGTTTTAGAAACTTCAGAGTGTTTTCTATCCACACATACTAATCATATACATATACTATATTCCTGGCATGAGTAGCAGGAAGTTGAAATTTTGCACGCTTTTTATCAAAAAGTAGAAATGCTGCACCCTATCCTTTAAGAGGTGCATGGCGCCACCTACTGGGCTGGAGTGTGTTCAATCACGATTTACAGCCCTCTAAATCCTCCTACCTAACTCAGTACTTCTGAGAAAATAAAAGAGTCCTACTAACTTCTAATAGACCCTCCCCCATCCCCCAAATACCTTCCAAGTGTAATGTTTACTGTTCATTTCTGATTGTTTATTTCACTTTTGTTTATTGTCTATTTCACTTGCTTGGCAATGTAAACATATATTTCCATGCCAATAAAGCCCTATGAATTTAATTCAATTGAGAGAGAGACAGTTCCATTTTAATGTATAGGGGACATGAGTCAGTCATGGTTACTCATGGTTATGTGATGAGGCAGCCCAGTTGGTTACATGAACCAGTCTATTCTCTGAAAGGGGTCCAGACAGCCTGTTCCCAACAGTGGGGTCAGTGGGATTGGATAGGGGCCCCTCTCTCTCTCTCTCTCTGACTGGAGGAGAGAAGTGAAATGGTGTGTCTCCTCTGGTCAACAATACTCACCTTGAAAGACTCCACAGCCTGTTGGAGCTCCTTCAGCTCCTTCTCTCGCTCCTGGAATCTCTGCTGGACCTTCTGCTGACTCATCCCCAGCTGCCTCTGTGGAGAATCACTCTTCAATGAGCTATCAAGCTTTATTAGTCCAGTAGATCAATAGTATAGTAATGTGACATAGGACCCATAGAGAGGAAGGTCTACAATCCTGAGGAAGTCCCTTTACAATATGATATTATGTTGCTATGTGAATGATTATAGTTTGTATGGTAGGCCTACATGTATCAAGGGGTTGAGACTGAACTTTGGACTCATAAAAGGCCATTCAGAATGATAATAGTGTTTGACTTTAGAAAATAGTGATACATTTGTAACAAACTCAATATACTCAAGGTTTGTGTTCATATTTGGGGATCCATTTCATATTGTATATAATATAATGATCTCATATTCAAACAGATTTAGTTCCTACTGTATCTTTAATTCTTTGTTTATCAGACAGTCACCAACAAGTTGTTCTGGTCTTACCTGTTTCTCAGTCCTCTCTGCTGCAGCTGACACTGTATCATGGCCTTTATGTTCATCCATCACACACAGCAGACAGATACACTGCTGATCGGTACGACAGTAAACCTCCAGCAGTTTGTCATGATGAGAGCAGATCTTCTCCTGTAGTTGTGCGGTGGCTTTGACCAGCTTGTGCTTTTTCAAAGCAGGAAATTCATAGTGAGGTTGGAGGTGAGTCTCACAGTAAGAGGCCAGACACACCAGACAGGACATGAGGGCTTTCTGCTTTCTGGTCCCAGTGCAGAAATCACACACCACATCTCCAGGTCCAGCATAGCACAGAGCAGGAGGGGGAGCAGCCTGGAGTCCTGTCTTCCTCAGTTTCTCCACCACCTCAGCCAACATGTTATTTTTCCTCAGATTAGGCCTTGGAGTGAAAGTCTCTCTGCACTGAGGACAGCTATAGACCCCTTTCAGGACATCCTGATCCCAGCAGCCCTCAATACAGCTCATACAGTAACTGTGTCCACAGGGAATAGTGACCGGCTCCTTCAGTAGATCCAGACAGACAGAACAACATAACTGGTCCTGGTCCAGCAGAACTCCCTGTTGAGCCATTTGGACGGCTGTTCACTCTCACACAGACAGACGACAGAGAGACTCAGATCAGTTTAGTTTACACTGAAGAGAGTTTGTGAAGGGGAGGGACTTCCTGGTTCTGCCAGAGGGCTGGGGTTAGAGGGAAGGAAGGAGTGAGTAAGAGAGGGAGGGGTTAGAGGAAGGGAGGGAGAGAGAGAGGGAGGGGTTAGAGGGAGAGAAGGAGGGAGCGAGAGAGGGAGGGGTTAGAGGAAGGGAGGGAGAGAGAAAACTGCAGGCAGAGTTGAGAAGGCCTTAGTTCCTAGGTTAGGACCCTTAATATAGAATAAATTAAATAGAGTGGTTAGAATATATAAAGGGTAACAGTTTCTATGAAGTACATATCTATAATGCTTTTAATGAATGTTGTAAAGTCTTAAACTGATGTGCTGTGATACTAACTATAAGTGTCCATAATAACTCATACGTGGTTGTAAAACTGTACAATGTGTTCTAGATAATTAGCTACAATGGGGGGAGGGGGGACTTGAAATGGATACAATGTACTTTAGGTGAAATGAATACTGTATGTACAGACTGATCATTGAGAATGATGGAACACTTTACATTACAGTGTGTTTATTGGTGTAACAGGTACTGTGATGCCTCATTCCTCCACTGTACCAGCAGCAGTAACCCGAACCAGTAATAAGGCTACTGTCATGGAAAGTGGTACAGGAAATATAAAGGAAGGATTTATACATCTATGATATACTGTATGTAATGATATGTCTACTAGATGGTGTTCTATACTGTATGTAATGATATGTCTTCTAGAGGGTGTTCTATACTGTATGTAATGATATGTCTTCTAGATTGGGTTCTATACTGTATGTAATGATATATCTCTGTCTTCTAGATGGTGTTCTATACTGTATGTAATGATATGTCTTCTAGATGGTGTTCTATACTGTATGTAATGATATGTCTTCTAGAGGGTGTTCTATACTGTATGTAATGATATGTCTTCTAGATTGGGTTCTATACTGTATGTAATGATATATCTCTGTCTTCTAGATGGTGTTCTATACTGTATGTAATGATATGTCTCTGTCTTCTAGATGGTGTTCTATACTGTATGTAATGATATGTCTTCTAGATGGTGTTCTATACTGTATGTAATGATATGTCAATGTCTTCTAGATGGTGTTCTATACTGTATGTAATGATATGTCTTCTAGATGGTGTTCTATACTGTATGTAATGATATGTCTTCTAGATGGTGTTCTATACTGTATGTAATGATATGTCAATGTCTTCTAGATGGTGTTCTATACTGTATGTAATGATATGTCTTCTAGATTGTGTTCTATACTGTATGTAATGATATGTCTCTGTCTTCTAGATGGTGTTCTATACTGTATGTAATGATATGTCTTCTAGATGGTGTTCTATACTGTATGTAATGATATATCTTCTAGATGATGTTCTATACTGTATGTAATGATATGTCCTCTAGATGGTGTTCTATACTGTATGTAATGATATGTCTTCTAGATGGTGTTCTATACTGTATGTAATGATATGTCTTCTAGATTGTGTTCTATACTGTATGTAATGATATGTCTCTGTCTTCTAGATGGTGTTCTATACTGTATGTAATGATATGTCTTCTAGATGGTGTTCTATACTGTATGTAATGATATGTCAATGTCTTCTAGATGGTGTTCTATACTGTATGTAATGATATGTCCTCTAGATGGTGTTCTATACTGTATGTAATGATATGTCTTCTAGATGGTGTTCTATACTGTATGTAATGATATGTCTTCTAGATGGTGTTCTATACTGTATGTAATGATATGTCTTCTAGATGGTGTTCTATACTGTATGTAATGATATGTCTCTGTCTTCTAGATGGTGTTCTATACTGTATGTAATGATATGTCTTCTAGATGGTGTTCTATACTGTATGTAATGATATGTCTTCTAGGTGGTGTTCTATACTGTATGTAATGATATGTCTTCTAGATGGTGTTCTATACTGTATGTAATGATATGTCTCTGTCTTCTAGATGGTGTTCTATACTGTATGTAATGATATGTCTTCTAGATGGTGTTCTATACTGTATGTAATGATATGTCTTGTAGGTGGTGTTCTATACTGTATGTAATGATATGTCTCTGTCTTCTAGATGGTGTTCTATACTGTATGTAATGATATGTCTTCTAGATGGTGTTCTATACTGTATGTAATGATATGTCTTCTAGATGGTGTTCTATACTGTATGTAATGATATGTCTCTGTCTTCTAGATGGTGTTCTATAATGTATGTAATGATATGTCTTCTAGATGGTGTTCTATACTGTATGTAATGATATGTCTTCTAGATGGTGGTCTATACTGTATGTAATGATATGTCTTCTAGGTGGTGTTGTATACTGTATGTAATGATATGTCTTCTAGATGGTGTTCTATACTGTATGTAATGATATGTATTCTAGATGGTGTTCTATACTGTATGTAATGATATGTCTTCTAGATGGTGTTCTATACTGTATGTAATGATATGTCTTCTAGATGGTGTTCTATACTGTATGTAATGATATGTCTCTGTCTTCTAGATTGGGTTCTATACTGTATGTAATGATATGTCTTCTAGATGGTGTTCTATACTGTATGTAATGATATGTCTTCTAGATGGTGTTCTATACTGTATGTAATGATATGTCTCTGTCTTCTAGATGGTGTTCTATACTGTATGTAATGATATGTCTTCTAGGTGGTGTTCTATACTGTATGTAATGATATGTCTCTGTCTTCTAGATGGTGTTCTATACTGTATGTAATTATATGTCTTCTAGATGGTGTTCTATACTGTATGTAATGATATGTCTCTGTCTTCTAGATGGTGTTCTATACTGTATGTAAGGATATATCTCTGTCTTCTACATGATGTTCTATACTGTATGTAATGATATGTCTTCTAGATGGTGTTCTATACTGTATGTAATGATATGTCTTCTAGATGGTGTTCTATACTGTATGTAATGATATGTCTTCTAGATGGTGTTCTATACTGTATGTAATGATATGTCTTCTAGATGGTGTTCTATACTGTATGTAATGATATGTCTCTGTCTTCTAGATGGTGTTCTATACTGTATGTAATGATATGTCTCTGTCTTCTAGATGGTGTTCTATACTGTATGTAATGATATGTCTTCTAGATGGTGTTCTATACTGTATGTAATGATATGTCTCTGTCTTCTAGATGGTGTTCTATACTGTATGTAATGATATGTCTCTGTCTTCTAGATGGTGTTCTATACTGTATGTAATGATATGTCTTCTAGATGGTGTTCTATACTGTATGTAATGATATGTCTTCTAGATGGTGTTCTATACTGTATGTAATGATATGTCTCTGTCTTCTAGATGGTGTTCTATACTGTATGTAATGATATGTCTTCTAGATGGTGTTCTATACTGTATGTAATGATATGTCTCTGTCTTCTAGATGGTGTTCTATACTGTATGTAATGATATGTCTTCTAGATGGTGTTCTATACTGTATGTAATGATATGTCTTCTAGATTGTGTTCTATACTGTATGTAATGATATGTCTCTGTCTTCTAGATGGTGTTCTATACTGTATGTAATTATATGTCTTCTAGATGGTGTTCTATACTGTATGTAATGATATGTCAATGTCTTCTAGATGGTGTTCTATACTGTATGTAATGATATGTCTTCTAGATGGTGTTCTATACTGTATGTAATGATATGTCTTCTAGATGGTGTTCTATACTGTATGTAATGATATGTCTCTGTCTTCTAGATGGTGTTCTATACTGTATGTAATGATATGTCTTCTAGATGGTGTTCTATACTGTATGTAATGATATGTCTTCTAGGTGGTGTTCTATACTGTATGTAATGATATGTCTCTGTCTTCTAGATGGTGTTCTATACTGTATGTAATGATATGTCTTCTAGATGGTGTTCTATACTGTATGTAATGATATGTCTTCTAGGTGGTGTTCTATACTGTATGTAATGATATGTCTTCTAGATGGTGTTCTATACTGTATGTAATGATATGTCTCTGTCTTCTAGATGGTGTTCTATACTGTATGTAATGATATGTCTTCTAGATGGTGTTCTATACTGTATGTAATGATATGTCTTCTAGGTGGTGTTCTATACTGTATGTAATGATATGTCTCTGTCTTCTAGATGGTGTTCTATAATGTATGTAATGATATGTCTTCTAGATGGTGTTCTATACTGTATGTAATGATATGTCTTCTAGATGGTGGTCTATACTGTATGTAATGATATGTCTTCTAGGTGGTGTTGTATACTGTATGTAATGATATGTCTTCTAGATGGTGTTCTATACTGTATGTAATGATATGTATTCTAGATGGTGTTCTATACTGTATGTAATGATATGTCTTCTAGATGGTGTTCTATACTGTATGTAATGATATGTCTTCTAGATGGTGTTCTATACTGTATGTAATGATATGTCTCTGTCTTCTAGATGGTGTTCTATACTGTATGTAATGATATGTCTTCTAGATGGTGTTCTATACTGTATGTAATGATATGTCTTCTAGATGGTGTTCTATACTGTATGTAATGATATGTCTCTGTCTTCTAGATGGTGTTCTATACTGTATGTAATGATATGTCTTCTAGATGGTGTTCTATACTGTATGTAATGATATGTCTTCTAGATGGTGTTCTATACTGTATGTAATGATGTGTCTCTGTCTTCTAGATGGTGTTCTATACTGTATGTAATGATATGTCTTCTAGGTGGTGTTCTATACTGTATGTAATGATATGTCTCTGTCTTCTAGATGGTGTTCTATACTGTATGTAATTATATGTCTTCTAGATGGTGTTCTATACTGTATGTAATGATATGTCTCTGTCTTCTAGATGGTGTTCTATACTGTATGTAAGGATATATCTCTGTCTTCTACATGATGTTCTATACTGTATGTAATGATATGTCTTCTAGATGGTGTTCTATACTGTATGTAATGATATGTCTTCTAGATGGTGTTCTATACTGTATGTAATGATATGTCTTCTAGATGGTGTTCTATACTGTATGTAATGATATGTCTTCTAGATGGTGTTCTATACTGTATGTAATGATATGTCTCTGTCTTCTAGATGGTGTTCTATACTGTATGTAATGATATGTCTCTGTCTTCTAGATGGTGTTCTATACTGTATGTAATGATATGTCTTCTAGATGGTGTTCTATACTGTATGTAATGATATGTCTTCTAGATGGTGTTCTATACTGTATGTAATGATATGTCTCTGTCTTCTAGATGGTGTTCTATACTGTATGTAATGATATGTCTTCTAGGTGGTGTTCTATACTGTATGTAATGATATGTCTCTGTCTTCTAGATGGTGTTCTATACTGTATGTAATTATATGTCTTCTAGATGGTGTTCTATACTGTATGTAATGATATGTCTCTGTCTTCTAGATGGTGTTCTATACTGTATGTAAGGATATATCTCTGTCTTCTACATGATGTTCTATACTGTATGTAATGATATGTCTTCTAGATGGTGTTCTATACTGTATGTAATGATATGTCTTCTAGATGGTGTTCTATACTGTATGTAATGATATGTCTTCTAGATGGTGTTCTATACTGTATGTAATGATATGTCTTCTAGATGGTGTTCTATACTGTATGTAATGATATGTCTCTGTCTTCTAGATGGTGTTCTATACTGTATGTAATGATATGTCTCTGTCTTCTAGATGGTGTTCTATACTGTATGTAATGATATGTCTTCTAGATGGTGTTCTATACTGTATGTAATGATATGTCTTCTAGATGGTGTTCTATACTGTATGTAATGATATGTCTTCTAGATGGTGTTCTATACTGTATGTAATGATATGTCTCTGTCTTCTAGATGGTGTTCTATACTGTATGTAATGATATGTCTCTGTCTTCTAGATGGTGTTCTATACTGTATGTAATGATATGTCTTCTAGATGGTGTTCTATACTGTATGTAATGATATGTCTCTGTCTTCTAGATGGTGTTCTATACTGTATGTAATGATATGTCTCTGTCTTCTAGATGGTGTTCTATACTGTATGTAATGATATGTCTTCTAGATGGTGTTCTATACTGTATGTAATGATATGTCTTCTAGATGGTGTTCTATACTGTATGTAATGATATGTCTCTGTCTTCTAGATGGTGTTCTATACTGTATGTAATGATATGTCTTCTAGATGGTGTTCTATACTGTATGTAATGATATGTCTCTGTCTTCTAGATGGTGTTCTATACTGTATGTAATGATATGTCTTCTAGATGGTGTTCTATACTGTATGTAATGATATGTATTCTAGATGGTGTTCTATACTGTATGTAATGATATGTCTCTGTCTTCTAGATGGTGTTCTATACTGTATGTAATGATATGTCTCTGTCTTCTAGATGGTGTTCTATACTGTATGTAATGATATGTCTTCTAGATGGTGTTCTATACTGTATGTAATGATATGTCTTCTAGATGGTGTTCTATACTGTATGTAATGATATGTCTCTGTCTTCTAGATGGTGTTCTATACTGTATGTAATGATATGTCTCTGTCTTCTAGATGGTGTTCTATACTGTATGTAATGATATGTCTTCTAGATGGTGTTCTATACTGTATGTAATGATATGTCTTCTAGATTGTGTTCTATACTGTATGTAATGATATGTCTCTGTCTTCTAGATGGTGTTCTATACTGTATGTAATGATATGTCTTCTAGATGGTGTTCTATACTGTATGTAATGATATGTCTCTGTCTTCTAGATGGTGTTCTATACTGTATGTAATGATATGTCTTCTAGATGGTGTTCTATACTGTATGTAATGATATGTCTTCTAGATGGTGTTCTATACTGTATGTAATGATATGTCTCTGTCTTCTAGATGGTGTTCTATACTGTATGTAATGATATGTCTTTTAGATGGTGTTCTATACTGTATGTAATGATATGTCTTCTAGGTGGTGTTCTATACTGTATGTAATGATATGTCTCTGTCTTCTAGATGGTGTTCTATACTGTATGTAATGATATGTCTTCTAGGTGGTGTTGTATACTGTATGTATTGATATGTCTTCTAGATGGTGTTCTATACTGTATGTAATGATATGTATTCTAGATGGTGTTCTATACTGTATGTAATGATATGTCTCTGTCTTCTAGATGGTGTTCTATACTGTATGTAATGATATGTCTCTGTCTTCTAGATGGTGTTCTATACTGTATGTAATGATATGTCTTCTAGATGGTGTTCTATACTGTATGTAATGATATGTCTTCTAGATGGTGTTCTATACTGTATGTAATGATATGTCTCTGTCTTCTAGATGGTGTTCTATACTGTATGTAATGATATGTCTTCTAGATGGTGTTCTATACTGTAGGTAATGATATGTCTCTGTCTTCTAGATGGTGTTCTATACTGTATGTAATGATATGTCTTCTAGATGGTGTTCTATACTGTATGTAATGATATGTATTCTAGATGGTGTTCTATACTGTATGTAATGATATGTCTCTGTCTTCTAGATGGTGTTCTATACTGTATGTAATGATATGTCTCTGTCTTCTAGATGGTGTTCTATACTGTATGTAATGATATGTCTTCTAGATGGTGTTCTATACTGTATGTAATGATATGTCTTCTAGATGGTGTTCTATACTGTATGTAATGATATGTCTCTGTCTTCTAGATGGTGTTCTATACTGTATGTAATGATATGTCTCTGTCTTCTAGATGGTGTTCTATACTGTATGTAATGATATGTCTTCTAGATGGTGTTCTATACTGTATGTAATGATATGTCTTCTAGATGGTGTTCTATACTGTATGTAATGATATGTCTTCTAGATGGTGTTCTATACTGTATGTAATGATATGTCTTCTAGATGGTGTTCTATACTGTATGTAATGATATGTCTTCTAGATGGTGTTCTATACTGTATGTAATGATATGTCTCTGTCTTCTAGATGGTGTTCTATACTGTATGTAATGATATGTCTTCTAGGTGGTGTTCTATACTGTATGTAATGATATGTCTCTGTCTTCTAGATGGTGTTCTATACTGTATGTAATGATATGTCTTCTAGGTGTTGTATACTGTATGTAATGATATGTCTTCTAGATGGTGTTCTATACTGTATGTAATGATATGTCTTCTAGATGGTGTTCTATACTGTATGTAATGATATGTCTCTGTCTTCTAGATGGTGTTCTATACTGTATGTAATGATATGTCTCTGTCTTCTAGATGGTGTTCTATACTGTATGTAATGATATGTCTTCTAGATGGTGTTCTATACTGTATGTAATGATATGTCTTCTAGATGGTGTTCTATACTGTATGTAATGATATGTCTCTGTCTTCTAGATGGTGTTCTATACTGTATGTAATGATATGTCTTCTAGATGGTGTTCTATACTGTATGTAATTATATGTCTTCTAGATGGTGTTCTATACTGTATGTAATGATATGTCTCTGTCTTCTAGATGGTGTTCTATACTGTATGTAATGATATGTCTTCTAGATGGTGTTCTATACTGTATGTAATGATATGTCTTCTAGGTGGTGTTCTATACTGTATGTAATGATATGTCTTCTAGGTGGTGTTCTATACTGTATGTAATGATATGTCTCTGTCTTCTAGATGATGTTCTATACTGTATGTAATGATATGTCTCTGTCTTCTAGATGATGTTCTATACTGTATGTAATGATATGTCTTCTAGATGGTGTTCTATACTGTATGTAATGATATGTCTCTGTCTTCTAGATGGTGTTCTATACTGTATGTAATGATATGTCTGTCCTCTAGATGGTGTTCTATACTGTATGTAATGATATGTCTTCTAGGTGGTGTTCTATACTGTATGTAATGATATGTCTCTGTCTTCTAGATGGTGTTCTATACTGTATGTAATGATATGTCTTCTAGATGGTGTTCTATACTGTATGTAATGATATGTCTCTGTCTTCTAGATGGTGTTCTATACTGTATGTAATGATATGTCTTCTAGATGGTGTTCTATACTGAATGTAATGATATGCCTCTGTCTTCTAGATGGTGTTCTATACTGTATGTAATGATATGTCTTCTAGATGGTGTTCTATACTGTATGTAATTATATGTCTTCTAGATATTGTTCTATACTGTATGTAGATGGTGTATGTTCTATACTGTTCTAGATGGTGTTCTATACTGTATGTAATGATATGTCTTCTAGATGGTGTTCTATACTGTATGTAATGATATGTCTTCTAGATGGTGTTCTATACTGTATGTAATGATATGTCTCTGTCTTCTAGATGGTGTTCTATACTGTATGTAATGATATGTCTCTGTCTTCTAGATGGTGTTCTATACTGTATGTAATGATATGTCTGTCCTCTAGATGGTGTTCTATACTGTATGTAATGATATGTCTTCTAGATGGTGTTCTATACTGTATGTAATGATATGTCTTCTAGGTGGTGTTCTATACTGTATGTAATGATATGTCTCTGTCTTCTAGATGGTGTTCTATACTGTATGTAATGATATGTCTTCTAGATGGTGTTCTATACTGTATGTAATTATATGTCTTCTAGATATTGTTCTATACTGTATGTAATGATACGTATTCTAGATGGTGTTCTATACTGTATGTAATGATATGTCAGGACAGACTGGAACAGAACCAGTGAGACCCAGATGATGTTGGTGTATTGGTACTGAATATACCAGAGATGGAGACAGGACAGACTGGAACAGAACCAGTGAGACCCAGATGATGTTGGTGTATTGGTACTGAATATACCAGAGATGGAGACAGGACAGACTGGAACAGAACCAGTGAGACCCAGATGATGTTGGTGTATTGGTACTGAATATACCAGAGATGGAGACAGGACAGACTGGAACAGAACCAGTGAGACCCAGATGATGTTGGTGTATTGGTACTGAGCACATAAAAGCCCTTTTACCAAATTCAGTTCGGACATTTGGAACAGTTGGAACATTTGGAACATTTGGAACATTTGGAACAGTTGGCAGGATAAAGTCCAGTGAACGAAGAGACGACCCACCACATTTCTGAACCACCACATTTCTGAACAATACAAATGCCCCCCAAAAATGGTAGTAAATCCAAAATGGCTTTGTAAATAAAAGTATACCAGTGACTGAGCCAACAATTGACTAGAGAAGGCCAGCCAACCCTGATATACAAAGTGCAGTGGTGTGTAAGGGTTTTGCAGTTTATAATACATCTCAATGGTAAAGGAGTCAATTGATCTCAAACACTGAATGGAAGCATTCATATATAAAATATCCCCATAGTCTAGTAAAGGCATAAATGTAGCAGATACTAGCCTCCTTTCAGCCTCCTCCTAGTTTCCAACTTAACCTGGTTAAATAAAGGTGAAATAAAAAAAATAAACATTCCTAAAATAAAATCCCAACTTCAGCTCAAATTATTTTGTAAGTTTTTGAATATGTAATTTAAAAGAGAGGCCATCATCAATTAAAATTCCAAGATATGTATTTGAGGTTACAACCTCAATCTCCTTGCCCTGACAGGTAGTAATAGGTGAAAGGTTCAGAGGTCTATTTCTTGCTTTAGAAAACACCATTAGATTAGTTTTGTCAGTTTTGAGGATAAGCTTCAATTGACACAAGGTATGTTGAACAGTATAAAAAGCAGCAAGTTCTGGAAAGCTTTTGTAAGAGACGAGGCACAACAGTAAATAACAGTATCATCAGCATAAAAGTGAATTTGTGCATTTTGCACATTTTTGTCTAAATGATTCATATAAATAGTGAATAAGAGGGGACCAAGTACAGAGCCCTGGGGCACACCATTACAGACAGACAATTTAACAGACATGAGCCCATCAAATTGTTCTATCAGACAGATAGTTAGCAAACCATGCAACTGCATGCTCTGAAAGACCTACACTTGACAATCTCTGCCTCAGTATAACTGTATCAAAATGCCCCACAATGACAAAGCAAAAACTGGTTTGTAGAACGTTTTGCAAATGTATAAAAAATAAAAACATAAATATCATATATATATATATATTTTAAGTATCCAGATCCTTGACTCAGTACTTTGTTGAAGCACCTTTCGAAGCGATTACAGTCTCGAGTCTTCTTGGGTATAACGCTACAGAACACCTGTATTTGGGGAGTTTCTCCCATTCTTCTCTTCATATCCTCTCAAGCTCTGTCAGATTAGATGGGGAGTGTCACTGCACAGCTATTTCAGGTCTCTCCAGAGATGTTCTATCGGGTTAAAGTCCGGGCTCTGGCTGGGCCACTCAAGGACATTCAGAGACTTGTCCAAAGCCACTCCCGCGTTATCTTGGCTTTGTGCTTAGGGTCGTTGTCCTGTTGGAAGTGCAGTGTGGATGCGCGTTCCTTCTTGCCTGCTTGCCTGTCTGTTAAGTTTCCTGATAGAGCAAACTTTATTTGTAAAATCACAACACACATCACATAAAAGATTAGGCATTAAAATAATTTGAAAACACAATTTCAATCTTCAGGATCATTTCCCTCTTTTCAAAGAGGAATAACAACATAGTGTTTGATACACGACAGACAGATACACCCATCAATGTTAAGGAATAAGGGCCGAGTCGCCCACAAAGTTACACATTGCAGTTTTAAAAGTATAAACATGTAGATGACATGTATGATACATGATAACATACATAATGACTACTGGTTATTAATGATTGATACACATTGTGGAACCACAACTGGTCAGTGTTGTATAACAGCTGTATTACTTCTACAACTAATAGAAGGACAGTAACTAAGCTAACTAATAAAAGCTGAAATAAATCATTCTCTCTACTACTATTCTGACATTTCACATTCTTAACTAAGGAGACGGGAGTAGAAACTAACGGGGACATTGTTTCATCACAGGACAGTAACTAAGGAGACGGGAGTAGAAACTAACGGGGCCATTGTTTCATCACAGGACAGTAACTAAGGAGACGGGAGTAGAAACTAACGGGGCCATTGTTTCATCACAGGACAGTAACTAAGGAGACGGGAGTAGAAACTAACAGGCACATTGTTTCATCACAGGACAAAACATTCCAAGGATTCCAATGCACATAAGCAGAGGGGCGTTACAGGTGCCCTGAAGGGACAAACTACAACATCAATATACAGTCACCATATATAAGGGTTGACTCTTACTGTCTCTGTTGATCAGTATCTGAGTTTTCAATATATATTTTGTGTTTGTGATGTCAAAGCGTTGACATGTGACCATGTTGTCTTCACCCAAACCAAGGGCTGGATTCCATCCATATCGCAGAAGTATCATGGAAGATCCCAATTCAAATGTAAAAGGTCATTTACAACATGTGCAGTCCATTTACCGTGAATGCAGTCCATTTACCGTGAATGCAGTCCATTTACCGTGAATGCAGTCCATTTACCGTGAATGCAGTCCATTTACCGTGAATGCAGTCCATTTACCGTGAATGCAGTCCATTTACCGTGAATGCAGTCCATTTACCGTGAATGCAGTCCATTTACTGTGAATGCAGTCTCCATGAACTCGGGAACATTGCCTTTAAATTTAAATCGAGCTACAATGTGGATCTTCCACAATAATTCTGCTCTACAGATTCTGAATCCACAAGTGTTAAGAATATCAGCTAATTAACCAAACAGACAGACACAGAATCAAACAAATGTTATTGGTCACATACACGTATTTATCAGATGTTATTGCGGGTGTAGTGAAATGCTTGTGTTCCTGGCTCCAACAGGGCAGTAATATCTAACTAAATGCTTGTGTTCCTGGCTCCAACAAGGCAGTAATATCTAACTAAATGCTTGTGTTCCTGGCTCCAACAAGGCAGTAATATCTAACTAAATGCTTGTGTTCCTGGCTCCAACAAGGCAGTAATATCTAACTAAATGCTTGTGTTTCTAGCTCCAACAAGGCAGTAATATCTAACTAAATGCTTGTGTTCCTGGCTCCAACAGGGCAGTAGTATCAAACAATCAATCAATCAAATGTATTTATATAGCCCTTCGTACATCAGCTGATATCTCAAAGTGCTGTACAGAAACCCAGCCTAAAACCCCAAACAGCAAGCAATGCAGGTGTAGAAGCACAGTGGCTAGGAAAAACTCCCATGAAAGGCCAAAACCTAGGGAAGATACCTAGAGAGGAACCAGGCTGTGGGGTGGCCAGTCCTCTTCTGGCTGTGCCGGGTGGAGATTATACAGTGCCTTGCGAAAGTATTCGTCCCCCTTGAACTTTGCGACCTTTTGCCACATTTCAGGCTTCAAACATAAAGATATAAAACTGTATTTTTTTGTGAAGAATCAACAACAAGTGGGACACAATCATGAAGTGGAACGACATTTATTGGATATTTCCAACTTATTGTGGGAAGCTTGTGGAAGGCTACCTGAAACGTTTGAACCAAGTTAAACAATTTAAAGGCAATGCTACCAAATACTAATTGAGTGTATGTAAACTTCTGACCCACTGGGAATGTGATGAAAGAAATAAAAACTTTAAAAAATAATTCTCTCTACTTATTCTGACATTTCACATTCTTAAAATAAAGTGGTGATCCTCTCTGACAAATAATTTATGATTAAACGTCAAGAATGGATTCTGTGGAGTCAATGTTAGTGGTGGCTATTTAACACTCTGATGGCCTTGAGATAGAAGCTGTTTTTCAGTCTCTCCCAGCTTTGATGCAACTGTCCGTACCTCGCCTTCTGGATGGCAGCAGAGTGAACAGGCAGTGGCTCAGGTCCTTCCTGATCTTTTTGGCCTCCCAGTGACATTAGGTGTCATGGAGGGCAGGTAGTTTGCCCCCGGTGATGCGTTGTGCAGACCGCAGCACCCTCTGGAGAGCCTTGCGGATGCGGGCGGTACAGTTGACGTACCAGGCGGTGATACAGCACGACAGGATGCTCTCAATGGTGCATCTTATGAAGTTAGTGAGGGTCTAAGGAACCAAACATCAGCTAACGACCCCAAAGACGGACGAACGGACAGACACAGAACACGGTAATGACATTTATGACTCATAAATTGATTTTACTTTTGACAGATGAGACCCTACATCAACAACTAATGCCTCTTATAGAGGAGGTGAGCATTTCACATATTAAGCTATGGAATAAACAGTACATATTAAATAATTAAGTCCAGTACAACCATGACCTCTCTCCTCTTTCACATCCCTCTATCATCACTCCATGGGGGAGTACAACCATTACCTCTCTCCTCTTTCACATCCCTCTATCATCACTCCATGGGGGAGTACAACCATTACCTCTCTCCTCTTTCACATCCCTCTATCATCACTCCATGGGGGAGTACAACCATTACCTCTCTCCTCTTTCACATCCCTCTATCATCACTCCATGGGGGAGTACAACCATTACCTCTCTCCTCTTTCACATCCCTCTATCATCACTCCATGGGGGAGTACAACCATTACCTCTCTCCTCTTTCACATCCCTCTATCATCACTCCATGGGGGAGTACAACCATTACCTCTCTCCTCTTTCACATCCCTCTATCATCACTCCATGGGGGAGTACAACCATTACCTCTCTCCTCTTTCACATCCCTCTATCATCACTCCATGGGGGAGTACAACCATTACCTCTCTCCTCTTTCACATCCCTCTATCATCACTCCATGGGGGAGTCCCAATAATCTCTCCTTCCTCCTGAAGTGGAACATTCCTTCTCTACTCCTCACAAATGTAAAAGCATTGGATTGGTGTTGACATGGGGTAGAGGGAGTTTACATAAACCAGTCATTTCCTTTAAATCCATGAAGGGAAGTGGGAGAGAATCAGATAAAGTTGTGGAGATGAAGGAATATGGATATCTGAGAAGAATGTAGAACCATAGTAAAGACCAGTATGGACTATCAATACAGGTACTGTATGTAGAACCATAGTAAAGACCAGTATGGACTATCAATACAGATACTGTATGTAGAACCATAGTAAAGACCAGTATGGACTATCAATACAGGTACTGTATGTAGAACCATAGTAAAGACCAGTATGGACTATCAATACAGGTACTGTATGTAGAACCATAGTAAAGACCAGTATGGACTATCAATACAGATACTGTAAGTAGAACCATAGTAAAGACCAGTATGGACTATCAATACAGATACTGTATGTAGAACCATAGTAAAGACCAGTATGGACTATCAATACAGGTACTGTATGTAGAACCATAGTAAAGACCAGTATGGACTATCAATACAGATACTGTATGTAGAACCATAGTAAAGACCAGTATGGACTATCAATACAGGTACTGTATGTAGAACCATAGTAAAGACCAGTATGGACTATCAATACAGATACTGTATGTAGAACCACAGTAAAGACCAGTATGGACTATCAATACAGATACTGTATGTAGAACCATAGTAAAGACAAGTATGGACTACCAATCCAAAGTGACTATTTAGAATGAGACCCAGTTCAATGAGAGTAAGTCTTAACAGAACTGGGGGATGACAGACAGGAAGTGGGGGGGTGGAGATCTAATATTTTTTTGTGCCAAACACTAAAGCATGATATTGTAATAAATCTACACCCTATTCCCTACGTAGAACACTA